>NW_026623653.1:457549-487717 GCF_030028575.1 Malurus melanocephalus | reverse complement strand
CCTATACACAGACTGACCAACATATTTCACCCATTTCTGCACCACCACAGAGGGAAGCTGGGACAGCAGCAGTCCCTGGGAGGGAGCAGAATTCCTGATGGGACATTTGGAAGTCTCTGCCCTGGTCTAAACATTGTCCAGCCCTCCCAGCAGAGCACACTGCTGACACTGGAGATAATTTTTTTGGGGGGGAAAGGCTGCTGTTAACTATGAGGGCAAGAAATATCTCCCTGTCCTAGGGACTTCACAAAGAGGGAAAAGCGCATCCTTGCATGTTCCAGAATACACTGAGTTTTTGGCAAAGTCAATCAGCACACCAGCACATATGAAAAAAATCCCACTGTATTGATTAAAAGTAAMATTTCATGTGGAAATTAGGTGGTTAACAAACTGCTGGATGACTGGACCCTTTGCKGAACACATTTCATCCAAGGGAAGCTTCTTGCACTGATTTGCAAGTTGCAGAAAACCCCACTGCTGCCAACATTTGAAAATAATTAAGTAGAACCTTTGTTGTCTGTGGAAAGAAAATAAGCCAATAAAGACACATTTTTAGCTTCTTTTAAATGATATTTAATGATCACCAAGCTTCCTGCATGGAAAGAACTGTATTTGCATAATGAAAAAGGGGGTCCACCAGCACATACACACATGTACCAAGCCCTGCTCTGAGAAACAAGTTGTGCATCATTTATWGCTGCTCTGTGTACCTCATAATGTATGCCTGGATGAGCTATACCCAGGGCACAATATTTAAACTGCCTTGTTCATCCAGGCCACTCACAATCACACAATTAAAGGATGTCCATAAAGAAATCCTTGCTCAGAGAAGAGAAAAAGATTAATTTCCTTGCTTTGTTAAAAGCATCCCCCCCAGTTTACAAGTTACATTCCCCCCCCCCCAGTTTACAAGGAGAGATGGGGATTTTCAGTTCTTGAAACAAAAATCAAGAAATTTGAAGTGGGTCAGGAAAAGCAAAGTCAGAGGATTTCACTGGATAAACTCCAGGGTTGTCACCCCAGGAGAAGTCACTGCCAGGAGCCAAACACCAGTTCAAGTTTTCCTCCTGTTTGTGGAGATATGAAGACATTAGAAACACAAGGCTTCCTTTTGAGTCACCACCACTCCATCCTGACAGTATTTTAAAATGAACTCTCTTTTGGTCTTGAAAACATAGAGCAACCAACAAACATCTCCTGGTGGTGCAGTCAGTGGAGAAAGATCCCTTCCTGCCACCCCTTCCTGTTCAGGACCCAGATCTCCTCAGCTGTCAGGAGCATTAGAAAACCCATTCTGTYGTACAGCCAGAAATTTCTGCTCTCACTCAAAACACTGAGCTCGCTGTGCTCCCAACAAAGCCTTGCTCAAAGCAAACACTGGCATGTGCGTTTATGTGAGATGACTGAATGGCCCTGCAGGTCRATAAAAGGTTCTGGAGTCTTTCACATACAACTACAGCAATCTTTTTGAACCYAACCCGTGTCAGTGGTGTCTGGAACCAGCTGTGGCTGGAAGACTGCTGTGTTCCATCCCACAGAGCAGCAGGATTGCTCTATCCCCTGGAAGGCAACTTTGCATGCTGTTCTGGGATGCTCTGCACGGCGAGGACAGCCCTGGTGGCAACTGGCTCTTCAGCTAGACACAAGGTCTGTTGTAGATTGTGATACACCCTCCACAGCTATCTTGTAATTGAAAATATCCTCACATTACCATTTCCTACAGTCCCCCTCAGGAATCATCTACCTTTACAGATGACACTTCAGTCTCCATGAGAACACRCTGGAAGAACCCATTCCTTCCATTCCACGCAATAAAATCCAGATAGTGTTAAAAGCTGAAGATCATCCCTGATGATCTTCAGTAGTAAATAAAAACCTCAAAACAATACCATCCATCTGGAATCTGCTCTTCCGTCCATCTCCCAAGGCCATGACCAGTTCTGCCAGTCAACTTTCCCACAACAGCTCAATGTTACTACACTCAATCTGCCACAAAAGACAAACATAGGTACATAAATTACCCACACTGTTTGTTTGTATAAAAATGCTTAGCCTGAAGGAAGCAAAACCCCATCTCCCCTGAAATTCACTTCTGAGAGCAAAGGTCCAATCAGGCTACAGCTGGAGAAGCACACCAAATGTGGCAAAAACAACTGTAAAGTAATTCTGAAATAAAGCATGGTTTGGATTAAACCTCATTTTACTGGGATCTTCAAACCTCAATGGTCTGGTTTTAGTCCATTTTAACAGCCTCACACTGATCACTTTAAAACTCTTATTAACCTGGTAAAAAGTAGACCCTAGGCTTTACTTTTAGACAGTACCAARCTGCTCTTCAGCCTTCACCAAAATGACAGAGAAAAAAGAATGATCCTCTCCTGTGTGAACCACGGGCTTCGCCCCGGCCTCGCTGAGGTGGCAAACCCTGCTGGCTTGCTCCATTCACATAGACCTGCACATGCTCAATAATACCATTGATTTTGTTTGTGCAGGCAGAGAAAATCCAATTTTAAAAAGCCACATTGATTCCCACCCATTAAAAACAGAGCAAGATGCAGCATTTGCTAAATGGATAGAAAAAGACTGAGGTCAGGATGCAGGGGTGGGAATAATGTCATTACWCTGAGCTCGTTCTGAAGGGCAGAGAATTACAAAAAAACAGACAATAAAATAGTAACCAATCTGACTTTGTATTATTTGCTGTAGTTTCTAAATTACAAAAATAGTGAGTCAACAAGCAGGGAGTGCCCAGGCGCAGCGACAAGGGATGCACGACGGAAGGCATCCAAGAGCACGGAGCTGTGATTAGTTGCATTTGGAGCATGAAGACACACACGCACACAGCAAAAGAGGGCACAGGCACAGGAACTGAGAGAGAAGCCCTGCGACTCTCTGCGAGGACCATGTCTGCTTTTCAGTTCTTTGTTTCAGCACATTAAACAAGCAGAGCCATCGCACAGGTCACCGAGGCCCTTCCTCCTGCAACTGTGGCCCCAGCTGCGCTGCACACAAAAACTATTATTATTCTCTAATGGCTGCACCTTTTGGACAATGATTCAGTGTTTTGGGGGTGTTTTTTYCCCCCCGCCTTTTGTGCAGCGCCACTTAGCCTTTCGCTCCATTTTCCGTTTTATTTGCACACTCTTGAAATCTTCATGTAGTGACTAAAAATTCATGAGGCAGCCTTAAGCAGGAGCCCTCACTTCCCTCCCTCCTTCCCTCCCCTTTTTCCACCCGTAGTGAGCAGCTGAGGAGGTACGGGGCAGATACCACAGCAGCAAGGGGATGGGAGAAGCTGCGGGTGGGGATGGAGCTAGGGAAGCTTCCCCACTCCACATCTGGGAGCACAAACTACAGGAGCTCCTGGAATGAAGCAGCTGGCAATTCTTCACCTCTCTGATAAGGGGGCTGAAGGCTTGAGCTCTTTCAGGGTTCCCTAAACAGATGAAGCTCATCCATGCCCTGCAAACCCATCCCAAAGCAGWGATGCTCCGTGCCAGAGCTGCGCACCCCACACCAGTCACTCATCGCTTCAACTTCAGCCCGGCAACGCCAACGGGCGAGTGTTCACCAGCATTAGCGAGGTTTTTGTAACTGGTCCTGGCTGGTGAGTTGCAACACGCCTTGTTGTGGAGAAACTACTTAGTAACGCTGTCAGACATGCCCCGTAAGGAGGGTTGGTGTCTTTATTAATCGCGGGCTGCCACCCGCCTGTGTCACTGTCCAAAGGTGCCAAAGCCTTTAAGCTCCCGGTCAGCCAAGGCCTCCCTGGAAAATCTCGTGCCAGCTYCAAGCCAAGCAAGCTCAGGCTGTAGCCACAGTGGCCTCCTGCCCTTGCTACCTGCAGTGCCCCAGTCCTCTCTCTCCTCTAGCTGCCAAAACCAGCTCAATGCCAGCTCCTTGCCAGCTCTCCGGCCACCGTGCGGCTGTGCAGGACCCCTGGCTCACTGCAGGGCAGTGGGGATGACCAGACAGAGCATGGCAGACGTTTCAGAGCAATGTGCAGAAAGGCACCCCAGGGTGATGAACAGCAGCAAACACTACAGCTCAGCACAGCTCCAAAATGCCAGGCAGGGCAACACAGGATGAGACAAACGCACCGTTCCTGGCGARGATGAGAAAACCCAGCAATGTGCATCTCTCAAAAGGCAAAAGCATGGAGGAAAAATAATGGAAGTGGCCATTTCACAAGATACTTGAGCATAGCAGTGGCACTGAAAAGCTCAGTCAAAGTTTGCAGCCATCCCTGCCGCCCCCAGCTGTGCAATTTGATCTGTGTGGTACAGCAAGTCAGGGACATTTTCTGCTGAAAACCAAGCACCGCGCTCTTCGTTCTGCCCTGTCACTGGGCTGCTGTGACAGCCCCCTTACAAAAGCAGTGACTAGAGTTATATCCTGCACACAGGATTCTTACACAMCTTCTAATGTCATTTTGTGAGCAGTAATCAGATCCTGTAGCCYCAGGCTAAGGTAAAAGCTGTGAGTGTGTCTAGGAGCTAGAGCTCCACAGTTGCTCAAAAGCACAGACCTTGAACTGGAAATGAGCCTCTTCAAATCCCCTGTAAGACCAAACCACAGGACTGGGCCGTGAGGAGTGGTCTGTTTGGCTGCAGCTATGTCCTTTGCCATCCTCTGTTTTCATCTGAACCAACCTCTCATATCCTGAGTTTGCTGCTGCTTTTCCTCTCTCCAGCTTCTACTCTGGCTGCCCTTCAGAGTTGGAGATGGGCATCAAGGTGCTAGCAAAAGATCTTGACAACTTTTGTGGGGCAGACCCTGCTGCACTTGTGGAGCTGCTGGAATGAAGCAGCTGGCAATTCTYCACCTCTCTGATAAGGGRGCTGAAGGMTTSGGCTCTTTCAGGGTCCCCTAAACAGCAGCTCAACACTGAAGTGTGGCAGGGTAGGGGCTGTTGAGTGTGTCTTGATGCCCAGCTGCCACTCACTGCAGACAGATCTTTTTTCCAGACATGAGCCACCTCCTGGTGCACACCCAGCACCCCCAACAACCACACACAAACAGCAAATCCACTGCAGCTCTKCATRCCCATCGCTCCCATTCCTCATTTGWGCAGCAGAAAATCWYGTGCTTTAACATCACCCGTGCCTCTGAAAGCCAGAAGGGCTGTTCACATAAACTTAATCTTAGCTTCTCTGTCTAGATCGTAGGTACTGAATGCTGGAAGGTAATTCTCTAAATCCAATATAAATGTTTAAAGTTTACTCTCAAAGGATTTATGTAGACATAAACATACAGATTAAAAACAAGCACGACATTGGGAGCTTTTTACTGCCTTCTAAAGTAGCCGGGCACATGGATATTTTATGTCTCCTTTTGGATCTGCTTTCCTCCAACGGCACAGTTCAGAGACTTCATACAGATCACAGGCAGAGTTCAGGCTAGCACTGACAATTTCATTAGGAAAAAAAAAAAAAAAAAGGATAGAATTGTGTTTTCTTATGTTCTCTGCTCTTTTATTGCTATTTTCAAAATGAAGAACAGACCCTACCAAAGTGCTAAAGGCTGAAAACATAACTCTAAATGATACAGGAAACCCAACTTTGTGCCAATCCATTTTTATCCTCTCTTTGTGGCCATAACAAAGCTGAGAACAAGAGCTAAACAATAGAGAAAAAAAGAATAATTTCAACATAATTTTTTTTTTGCTGAAAGTAACATCACTGACAATAACAGAACCCATTCAAAAAGACAGAATGTTATCTTCCAACACAGTTAGCATGCCATTCTTTCTGTTGCTCATTATATATCTTACCCATCAAGCTGTATTTTGACCTCCCTTACAAAGGAATACATTTGGAGCCACCACAACCCTGTACACATATTGGCATTGCTAAGTGAAATCCAGCCCATGCTGCCATTCTCTTCCCTGCTCCCTCATGCACCTGCCAAGAGGAGATAGGTCACCAAATGAGCTTCCAGCAAAGCATTTCCAGGAACAACAGCATGACTGCCTCCTGCTCTTGCTGGTGCTCATGCAGCCCTTCAGAATCCAGTCCACGAATATAAGTGGCTAGCATAAACAAGAGCTGTATTTTTGACAACTATGGGGATGAGATCACTCAGATAAGCTTTTATTTCTGATGCAGGCCTTCACCATTACTTCCTTTTASCCACTGACATCAACTGGCAATATTTCATCATTAACTTTTCAGCACAGTAACCAGCAAATTCATCCAGCCTCAGCAGAACCTGTTTACACTGGAGATTTCATCTGTCCCTCTAATACTGTTGTGAGCATCAAAGGAATACTCCATTTTCCTCTTGGATGACCATTTTGTTTGTAGTCTCCCACTGGCAAGTAAAACACTCTTACACTAAATATACTGAAACTTTTCTTAACTCATCAGATTCTTTTTCCTCTCCCCCCACCCTCCCAGACATTGAGTRCAAGGCTCTGCATGGAAGCAACTAGTGCAAACACAAATTCTTACCCTGGTGAAACCAAAAAAGGCCATCGGCTTTCCTTCTGCACGCCAGCTGTCACATTAACACACATGCTACCCCTCATTGTCCTGTGTACTGTTATAGTCTATTACTCTTTTGTTTAAGGGSCTCAGCCACAACAATCTTTGTGCAGGAGGTGCTGTAAACACAGCCCTGCCTCAGCAAACAGCATTGGAGGAGAGCAGCACATGGTAAATGGTACAGATGCCTTCATCTGGACTGGAGAGAACGGGCACAAAACATGGTGCTGCTCAGCAATTTACCACAAGTAATTGTAAATTACACAAGTAAATCCAGCCATTCCATGTACAGTTAAAACAACTCATTACAGCACAGCTCCTCCTGATATAAAGTTCAATGAAGCACTGATAACTTTCCTTGTCTGCCTCTGTGTGAGCACAAGCACCAGCTGCCAGGACACACAATTCTCCTCCTCTAAGGCTTCAGCACAGACTTTACTGTGCTCAGAAGCTGTGCAAGTCACTGGAAYTATCTGAAAACTGCCCCAAGCCTCTCAAAAAGGTAGAAATTCAGTRATGACACTGTAAAACTTTTGGCACTTTTCATGTCCTATTAGGCTTGCAATATTACACTTGTATTCAAGAACTTCTTTTTCAAACTAGCTACAAATGGCAGTGGTTGACAAAAAAAACAATATAATGACACAGAGCTAACCCAACTCTTTGAACTGCAGAGTTTTCAAATCAGACTCACTCCAGTTAGATTCAAATCAATCTACCCTGCCTCTGCCCCTGAGCAGAAGCCTTTTGAGGCAAACACTGGGTTTGGTAGKGGGTAGAAGTCTGCTTCTCTCTGGCTAATGCAAACCAACAGAAGCAGGGACAGAACCTGGATGCCCACCCAGGTACTGGTTCCATGCAGTCACAAAGGCAATATTTAAAAAAACCCAAAAAATTAAAGGTAAAACAAAAAATTAAAGGTAAAACAAAATGACTCATGTCTGTGCATTTAAAACAATGTCTGCAATTACTTTTGTCCTTCAATAAGCAGAAAACAAAGGTCAAGCTGCCACTCACAGATTACTTTCCAGCCCACTGCAGGAGAGGGATGCTGCTGTCCTGTTTGRAAATTGGCTCTCTGGCCTTGGAAATCTCCAGAGAGGGGGAGAGGGTGAAACCTCATCCTCTTTCCTCCCACACCTTTCCTTATGTGGGAAGCAGCAACTTCCAGGTAGCCATGGCCTATAAGAGGATTTCTGCCCTTCCCCTCTCYGAGTTCCTAGAGCCACTTCCCTTTTACTTATTCCTCTTAGAACTGTGAATCTCTCACAGAGTGTGCATACTTACATATACAGATATGAAAGTGTCTCTACATAAATATATATGAAGTGTCAAGCATTTTTTTCCTTGTAAAGCAGCACAGAAAAACTCTTGTACAATCTGGCCTAAAAGGCAAAGGACACTTTCTTGACCTTCCTTAAACAGGTAACAGCTGTGGCTATAACTCAGCTTAAGTCAGGCCACAAGATTAGTGTTTTTCAAGCAAGATAACCACTCTCAGCTGCTCCAGAGTTACTCCTTTTCCCAGGATGACCTGGAGAAGGAGGTAGCTCCTGAGCCCCCACCTGAGAATAAGGTGCYTTTACATTAGCTTAGGCTAATTGGAGGCATCAGTGCAGCAAATGGTTTGAGATGATAGAAACTGGGGTCTGGAATCACGTCATTCAGGGGTCTGAAGCTGGAAAAATGTATAACCCCAYACTAATCTTCAGGTAAATTTTCTCTTCTGGTAATGACTCATTCATTTATAAACCAACGTCAGTCACTTTTCTAACCTCACTGCTGATAAGCAGCAGAGCAGAAATGCTTTCTAACCAGAAAATGCTCTTCAGTGGAATACAGCTTTCCAGTACCACTGAAACTCGTGAACTTAATGAATGCACAGACATACACAGTCAGCTTCCTCCATGTTACATTGACACCTCCTGCCTGCACTGAGCAAACGTACAGGGGGAGGTAAGAACCTGATAGGATTTAAACACATGGTACTTGAGCAAAGTATCCCTGAAATCCTGAGCAAACTGTGTTGCTAATGCTTTTTCATACTCAGGAGAGTGGATGATGAATCTCACTACTCGTAATTCTTTTATTTCCACACTTGGAGCACCGATCTCATCCCAACAGCCCCTCACCTCATTTTGCTTCTCAGCAGCCACCACTGCCCTTGGCCAGCTACTGCCCTGACCCAAATGTGCATTGAAATAAGTGTGGGAAGGCACAGAAAATGATGCTGGTGTGTGTGACTGCACTCCACTGGCCACTGTTGCTGGAGTAACACCTGTTCCTACGAGCTGCTGCTGCTGTTTTATCATCAGAGCTGAAAAAAGAGCACCCTCTCCCTGCTCTGCTTCCTCTGCACTTGGTGAGGAAGTGACTTGAGTGGGAGGAGAGAAAGAAGAGCCAACAGAAAACCACACAAGTAAGCAACTAGAAGCAGAGCCCAAACTTTTTGCTTTTCACACACAGGCTCTGATTGCAGCTGGCTCCTGTTGTAGCCCTGCAAATTGTATTGTCACTCACATTATCACTACAGAAACAACTGCCTGCCACTGTCCCCAGACTGGTTATGTCCCAACCCCTGAGCTGAGCACAGGTATCCTCACCAAAACACAGAATGTCTTTTATGTACTGCAGAGATGGGAGTCTGAAGTGCTACAGCCAATAGCTGCAATAGGAGGTGTTGATTTCTTGTAGGGAAATCGCTCTTTTTAACTAAAACAACTGGCTGTTTGGAGCTGTTTCAGTCTCACCCTTGTACAGTATACAAGAGTGACCTTGATTTTTCACGTAATTTCACCAGGCTGCAGCCTTAACAGGACTTACTGTGCTTGTAAAGCTTGAAAGAAGAAAAATAGACAGCAGGAAATCCTGTGACARGCTTGTTTTTGTGGTGATGAGAGAGAAACAATAGCAGGAGAAGAAAGGAAAAAAACAAAACTGTCAAAAACAAACCCAACACCTGTAGCCAACCTACAAATGGGGAGAGTGTGACTTCCAAGCCCCTCCCTGATCCTCACAATGTTACTGAAACTACTCTGACAGCAAGTATAAAGGAGGTACGGATTAGTTTAGGATTCTCTGCTGTTTTAAAAGAAAAAGGTTTATGATGTTCACGTTAAGAGTTCCCAGATGATTTCAGGTGGTAGCACCAGACTGGTAACGAGGGTATTGGCACACTGCCTCCTCTCTGCTCAGCCCCATTTGAAGCATTATTTTTTGTTTCCAAACTGTAAGGCATTGCTTTTGGGGAGCTCAGCCCCAGGTGTGGGACTGCATAGCACTGGGCGCTGCCTTTCTCTTTGTGGGGATCGCTGATGTGCTTAAAAGCTGCAGCAGCCTTGGGAAAATCACATTTACCTTCTTCTCCCCAGGTTTTGTTTGCTCTTTTACACCAGAAGCAGAGCTCCCATCACCCTCAGCTGATGGAAGAGCAGCACTGCCAGTCCTGGTACCTGCTGCTCATCCACAGCACCCTTAATGAATTAATCCCTGCTGGTGGACACACAGGTTCCTTCCTTTCCAGCCACCAGGACAAAACTAAAATCTGCAGCAGTAATTACTGTCAGTGCCATACAGGAGCTATTTCCAGAGAGGGGAGAGGGGACTGAAGGGTTTGGCTCAGCATTCAGTTGAGATATTTGATTTTCCACCTCTCAGACACAGCTGAGGCAAAAGGGAACAACAGCATGAAACTTCTCCCTTCCTTGGTCTACCAAAGACTTCTCCCTGCTGGGGAAAGGCTCCCTGGCAGGTTCCCTGCAAACARCTCTTTGTTACAAATCTTGGGCCTGGAGGAACATAACTGGGCATTTTTATCCACTTGATTAATAAAGGAACAAAGCCTTCCTGTGACAGACGGCCTTTCTGAGTGCTCACAGGGATGCAGGGCTCCTCTCAGAGCAAGGCCAGCACCATGAGCMAGAGCTGGGCAGGGAGGTGCTGCAGCAGCACAAGGAAAGGGGCACATCACAGCTTTGACAAGATAAAGGAGGAGCTGGCATGTCTGCTCAGAGTAAAATAAAAAATACCTAGGGGAACAGTAAGAAGGTTTCAGTAGAGAAAAGAGGGTCCCACTGGGAGGGTGTAGTCTGAGGAGATTGTTTAGGCTGAAATAAAGGCTTTTCTGTCTCAAATTAGACCCCAGATAGGGAGTACAGACAGTGTGAATCTCCTGTTGGAGGAATCATGAGCACAATGCTCATTTACCATCCCTTCCCCGAGGTGATTTGTATATGAAGGTACTTGGCAAACAACTATCTTTGCTTGAGTTTTGTAAAACCAAAAACCAACCTGGCTTGACTATCCCAAAGCAAAATTCAGCTAAATGTCTCCTGCTTTCCAAGACTTGGTGGTCTGGGTACGATAAAACTGAGGTTCAATTAATCCTGGTGTTGGTTTAAAAAAAAAAAAAAAAAAAAAAAAAAAAAAAAAAAAAAAAAAAAAAAAAAAAAAAAAAAAAAAAAAAAAAAGCTGAATTTTGATTCTGAAAAAAAAAAACAAACTTCATATGTACTTGGAAAAGAAATTAACAACTCCTTAAAATAGTATAGCCTGAAGTCTGCTTTCCTCCACCAAGTCTTCTGCAATGGATTGTCAGTTTTGCAGGCCCACAGTCCTACCAGGCGTGATTGTCACTAYGTGAAACTGAGCTTAGACTTCAGCAATGAACTTTGTGGTTTCACTCCAGTCGCCACAAGAAGCTTTCCTCCTCAAACCATCTAGCTGTCCTGCTGTTTGCCTTGGAGAGGCAGAGTCAGTAAAGCAGTGAATGCTGCAGGKAGGACTGGAACAGCCTGGCAGAACAATGTCGCTCCCACAGCTGCAGCAGCAGTCAAACCTGAGATAGAGATGTTTTTGCAAGTCCAGAAYGGCAGAGAATGTTGAAATGTAAGTGCATTACACTGTTATACAAGGACASAGCAGATGCCAATTCAGTGAGCAAACAAAGCAGCACAGCCCATCCCTGTGTCATCACAAGGRCCTCATTTAAAGGGCAGTTTGGACCAGAATGACACACACGTGAGTCACACCACGAGGAAGAAGTTGTGACTTTGCTCAGAAATTTACCTCACCATGGCTTCCTGTCAGCGTGGCTGGAGGACCGATACCCATCAAGGCACAATGTCCATGTGTGGCAGGATGGACCCATTTTGTCCCCCTGCATCCCTSGGGATCTGCACTCACCCAGCTAAGCACGCAGAGCCAGCTAAAAACCACGCCTGCAMACTCTGTAGTGGCGGCTGACAGCATGCACGTAGCCTTTATGTATGCTTATTTTCCTGCAGTGTCTGAAACCAGACTGATAAACACCTCTTCAAACTGATACTCAGCTTCTTTCTCTGTTATCCAAACATTTCATCAAAGGCCACTTACCTACAAAGCAGACATCTCAACCCAAGCCAGACAAGCCACATACCAAAAGCCTTTTGAAAACAAGGAACCAAACCTGAATTTCGCTAATAGTGAAGGGGTGACAGCCGTTATTTTACAGCTGCAATATTTCAAAAATTCCCAAAGACTTAAATCTCGTAAGGTGATTACACCATTAATTAGCAAAATACTGTCAACCCTGAGGTGCCAACACAGCAGCTGTTTCAGCTGAAAGGCAAAGAAAAGCCAAGAGGCCAAAAGAACAAACTGGCAGTGCCCCCACAAACAGCCCAAATGCTCCGAGCACCCCCACGCTGCCATCCCACCTTGGGCAGTGCTCTGGTTCCAGCAAGGGACAAGCAMAACTCTCCCTCTACCACCCCAGAGGGCAGTGCCCCCTCTTCCACATCCCCTCCCCAGTGCAGGATGGGGGGGTCTAACAAAGGGGCCATCTGTTGCAGCCTGAGCCCTGTATTTCTCAGGATGTGGGTTTTCCCAGGAAACTGTTCATACAGAGCTTCTCAATCCAGAAGGGATCTCTCTGGTCGTTCATTCCTCTGACCCTCTGCAAAAGAGAGATCATAGAAACTCTCAATGATCTCTCTTTCTGATTGCAGCATGAAAAGGAAAAGGGAAAAAAAATCCCAGAAAGACAGCCTGTGATGCAGAGGCTACCACAGCTTTTTGATCCATTACTCTGTGAAAAGGGTTCCATTTCTAGTTCAGGGATGTCTGGCTAAAACTGCCAGGAGCAGAGCCCTGCTCCTGCACTGCGAGCTGGACAGAGAAGCCCTCCATGGTCAGCTTCAGCTCCAGACCACGGCCACACCACCACAAACCTCCCTGAAAGGTCTCTGACCGGGTCCAGGTTGATGCAGCTGATGAYAAGGGACAAGATGAAGGACTGTGGTGACCTGGGGGGACAGGTTGGGACCCCTGTGCCAAGCCAGGGACATTTGGACAGCCACCAGTCAGGTCCTACACACGCTGGCTAAGGGTGCCAYGAGAAAAACGCTTTGCACCACAGTGAGTTCTGCACCACGGGGTGATGATGGGTGGGCAGAAGGAGGATGATCCTGTTCACATCACCCCATCTTTTAGATGACCACAGACTSTGGCTGTGATGTCCTTTGTCATGCTGGGGCTCATTCCCTTCCCTGGATGCCTGAGGCTGGCACTGGGGACACAAGGTCACTGCCCTCCCACASAGGGACTCACAGCAGCGGGGCAGGTTCTGCCAAGCCCACCTCAAGTTCCCTACAGTCAGGAGCAAGGGAGAAACAGCTCCAGAGCACCACTTGTGACAGCAGCTGTAGCTTGGAGGAGGCTTCATAGTCTCAGAGGGTTGGGAGCTAAATTCTGCTGGTTTCGAGATATTTCGATACCATTTTTGATATTTTTTTCCCATTCTATCACCTCAATAACCAGTACCATCCTTCCAGGGAGCATTTTCTTAGGAATATCCCTGGTGGGGCAGAGACATTTCTGGGTTTGGAGTGTCCAGGGTAGTGCCAGCAGCACAACAGCAAGGCTGCCCACAATTCCTCCCCCAAGAAACYGGGCTGAGGGATTCAATTCACTTTCAGAGCACCTTACATGGCAGCAATGGCAAATCCCTCACRTGAAGACTGCAAGCAGCCATGGGGCTCTCTTGGTTTGTGCTGGGCTCAAATGCAGATTCAGGTCAAGAAAAAGCACAGCMTTTGTTTAAAGACATTTTATTTTGTCTTCCACCTCCAGGAGAAGAAAACAGGCCTGTCATTTGCAGGAAGAGGAAAGGGCTTATATCGCTCCGAGAAGGAGCAGGAGGATCCCACACTCCTTTCCGTCCTTCAAAGGATTTGGCCATCACATTCTCAAAAGCAGTGGCAGGAAAAAGCAAAAGCAACTTGTTAATAAAATATGGAGACAACTTARGAATTTGCTTGCAAAAGCCCATGATAAAAAACCTCCAGCTGAGATGCAGCCTCTGCTTTATATTCCCCAGTGTTTGTGCATCTTTCCTTAAATGCATGGGGCACAGGGCTTCTGTCACTTCTTTAGMATGACTGCTGAGAGTCTGAGAGGTTTTACCAGGTCTGAGGAAGCTTTTCCTTCACATCCAGCTTAAATGTGCCATTTCTGGAAGTCATCCCCTTGTCTTTTATACTCTAGCAAGCAAAACAAGTGTAAATTAAATGGAAGACACATGAAATCTTTATAAAGCCCAGTGCTTCCCCTCGCATGAAAGTTCCTTCGCTTCAGCATGGAAGGGGTCTTTGTGCTGTATTTTCCCCATCAGAAAATGAAGAAGAACATAAATTTTCCTCATGACTTGAATTTAGCTTAATCAGCAGCCCCCTGCTGATGTAATTCAACCCAATGAGATTTTTCTTTTTTTTTTCCTGGTGAGCTGCTGCCCTTTTTCCCCTCCTCCCACCAATAACGAGACTGGAAAACAAGGGAGGAATTAAACAGACAGAACTTATTATCTATCAAGCTGCAACTTCAGAAAGGGCAGGAATAACATTTAAAATATAAAAAGMAAATTTTATCAAGCCTTTTCCTCCCCAGAGGCTGCCACAAAAATATTCCTTGTTTGTCGCTGAGAATGAACCATTTTTCTCTTTCATTTCTGCTTTCTGTCACATATTTCATTTTGGCTGCCCCTTCTGTCTTTCAGCTAGGGACCCAGGCTGCTAACGCAGAATCACAGGTAACTCAACAACAAAATGCCTGTATTATCTTTCTTTTTTTTTTTTTCCTAGTTTGTCAGGTAATTGCAAGTCTAAAAGCTTTTGCATATTTACCACRGAAACATGTCTCTCCTGGAGGATAGGACTGTCATCAGGTGGAATATCTTATTTAATAAGCCTCTTCTGAGGTATAAACTAGGGCTGGGATTTTTTCCTGGCCTCCTTCAGAGCAAAGGACAAGAAGATAAAAATCAGCTGCTGCAGTGCTACATTGTCAAAGTTCCTGTTCCTGTGAAAATTAACTCTCTCCAAGCTCAGAGTTCAGGTAGGCYTTGCCACCGTGAAGTTTATGAAGTAGGAAAGGGATCTGTTATCAACTTATGTTGGTTTTTCATCCCGAGTCCTCCCCATGTGTAAGACAGATTTCTTTCCTATTTACAAACAGATCAACTACCCTGCTTTTTGGTAACCCATCTGATGAGCTGTGGATGCTGCCAGGACTGATTTTCATTAAATCAGTSATCAAGAAGGATTGCATTTCCCATTTGCCCCCATTTCACAGAAGTACAACAACAAAAATATGGTCTGAACATTTCTAAGTTCAGCTGTTATCTGAACACAGTGAGTTCTGCACCCTTCACCCTTCACACAGTGAGTTCAGCACCCTTCAAATTCCCTTCACCCCCTTCACTATCTGCCCCCACCCCTGAGGAAGCAATGGAATTGTTTTTCTCCTGGTCCCTGGGATGCTGAATCAAGCTGCTGGTACCAAAGAGAGGGTCTGAGAACATCTACAGAGAGATTTTGTGTCTTRGAGTCAAGACAGAGGGCGAGGATGCTGCTGCAGGGGTTATGAAAAGAGGCTGCTCTGCTGGAACTGTTCACCAGGCTGAAGAGGAACACAGCTGGTTCACACATTTCCTGTCAGGCACACCTGTGCAGAGGCCAGAACTCCATCCTGGCACACAMCAAAGCACTGAGAGAGGGAATAACAGACAACAACAGGTCCTCTGTCCAACACCAAATCACCAACAATACTCATCCACCTCTCCCAACAGCTTCCCACGTGGCCATAGATGTTTCCAGCCTGGCCAGGCTGTCTGCTTGCCTGGAGAAGAGCTGGCAAGAGCCAGCCAGAATATTCCCATTGACTCACAGCCTGGGTGAAAGCTAATCCTTGACAAACCATCTTCTGCATCCATACAGTTTTCCTGTGTGCCAGCCTTGCACTTGTAAAGCCCCTGGTTTCACATATGAGTACTGGAAAGCACATTTGAAATATGGATTGATTGTTTAGGTTAAAGTAATTCAAAAACCAAAAACCTATATCCATTGATTGGAATGGAAACATGGACACCGCCTCTTCTGGAAACAGTTCCAGAGAGAGCAAAGTACTAACACAAGTGAAAGGCTTTCTAAATTTGTAACTGGCAAATTCTGTTTTTACAATGCTTTATGATTATTTASAAACTTACAATGGTTTTCAATGCAAGTAAACTCCAAGAAGTTAGGACATAAGATTTTCTGATCATCAACAAGCCATTCTAAGARCCATCTTTGTTTAGGATTAAAGGATGCCTCTCATTCATTTAAATGAAAGTAGGAAAATCCCAATAGGTAAAATATTTCTCCTAGTAATGTTACACAAGCCCAGTCTCCTACCTGTAGTATCTGGATTGAAGGTAGGTAGAACACACAGCTTTAGATACGTGGCTAGCTGAACCAAAGTCTATGACCTTGACCCTATATGGCTGTCGGGATGGGTCTACCAGCATGATGTTCTCTGGTTTGAGATCAGCATGAATCAGTCCCAGGCTTTTCAGCTTCATTAGGGCAGTTGCTACCTGCTGGAGAATYGGTCGAATGTACTTAAGGGGCAAGGGACTAAATTTATTTTGTTTTAGGAAATCATAGAGGTTCTGCTCCAACATTTCAAATACCAAGCATGTGTGATTCTTGTGCTGGAAGCACTCGTAAGCACGRACAAAGTTGTAGTCATCCGCGCTTTCTGTGCTCAGCCGAGCCAGGATGCTCACTTCAATCTGGCCTTGCCGGGCATACGAAGGGTGGTTTTTTAGGATCTTGATAGCCACAATCTCATTAGTGCCACGTTTCCAGCATTTGACTACTTGTCCGAAGGTTCCACGGCCAAGAAACTCTAACACTTCGTACGTGTTGGTCATGGAACAGAGCACCTCATGTTGTACCAGCTGGTAATCCCCTTCGCTGTTGGAGCCGCTGTTTTTGGAGGTGGCCGTGGAGGTGGTGGCGGTGGCTACGGTGGCCCCACTGGCATTGTTCTGAATCATTGGTGGATGCTCCTCGATAATCTGCACGCTGCTTGTGTTCTCGATCTCCTCGCTCTTTCGCTTAAGTCCACATTTTTGGTAGGTGTCCAGAAGGCTCACAGTGCTGCGACGCATCAGGTTGTGTGGCCCGCCCAGCGTTTGCCCGGACACCGCGACCACGCCGGAGGTGCTGTTGGCAGATGTCACCACGATGTGCCCCGTGCTTGCTGGGAAGATGATGGTCTGCTCGTAAGGGATGCTGGGATTGGGGATCTGGAGGGAGGCGTTGACGGCTGCGGCGGCGGCTGCTTGGGAGGACTGCACGTTCTTGCTCTGGTTGTAGACTTTGCTGTGCGTGCCGTACCCGGTCATATCCCAGTTCGAACTCGGCTCCACTTTCAGTTTCTTCACGCTACAGAAGGCACTTGACTGAAGGGTATGAGGAGAGAAAACTTGCACATGCGAGGCCATACCTGCAATACAACATCAGAGTGAAACCACAGCGTCAAGATGCCTTCCCCGGTTTTTACATTTGCTCGGTGGGAGGAAAGGGAAATGGGATACACGCTTCAGATACAGCACATGCACACACACAAAAAGCAAGTTCTTCCAGATATGTGTATTTGACACAAATGAAATATTATGCACTAAAATAAATCCTTACCCCGGAGTGAACTACACTAACAACATTCAAGATTTCTGCTTTCTTGCTCTCCCCCTTCCCATTTTTAATAACAGGAATGTACATGTTATTTTTACCTCCTCTGCCTAAAGAGACTCCTATTCCCATTGTCTCCAGGAATATATCTGGCTCTCTGGAAGAACTCATGTCAAATACTGCAAAGTATTCTGACTACAGAAGCCAAATCTCAAATCCTCAGGCTCATCCTATCTTAAGCAGTTTGGTGGATCTGACTTAAGCCCTCCACTTATTCCCATAAAACYACTGTGTAGCTTCTGGCCTGCACAGAGACAAGATGGGACCAGGAGATGATACACAGTGACAAAATGGAGATGCACGGATAAAGTCGAGGGGCCAGGACAGAAGAAGATGATGTTTCAGACTGCTTGCCAAGTCGGCGAGTGGGAATTGTGCACAATGCTAGTCTGTGCTCAGAGACACCGGAGATGGAGAGTTACACAACGTGAGCTTAACTCTGTGCTCTCAGWTCTCCCAGATTTATAAAATTGTGTTCATCTATTCTTATTCACAGTGACAATGCCATCACTGGAAAGAAGAGCCCCTGGAAATAACCAGCATTGTTTATAAAGCAATACATATTAGATTGTGGCAGAATTAGCTCCTAATATAGCTTTRTTTTTACAGAAAAGACAAAAACCTATTTTAATGCAAGCTTACTTGGTTTCAGAATAGTCAATGAGCTTCTAAACCTTTATTTTAAAAAAACCCAGACCACCAAAAAACAACCCAACAACCTCATAACCAAAGTGAAAATAATGTATCACTGAGACAGACTTACTTATTCTGAGTAATATTCCACTGAAACAGAAAATGTGCCTATTCAGAGAAAAATATGTGGTCCACAGAGAAGGGGACATCTAARTCCTGACTTACTGCTTTCCCTGCCCAGGGTAGGGATAGCACTGCTGGGGCAAAGGTATTGTGAAAAACACAAATCCATGGGGATTCCTGGGAAGGAGTCAGTGCCTGGCAGGAGTTAGAGCAGAAAGGCACAGCCTCCTTTACCCTTCTATCTGTCATCAGTGTTTCTTTTTAATAAACGAGAATGACTAGGGAAGAAAAAGACAATATTCTGAGCTGGCACCATTGCTGAATTATTAAGCACAAACGTAACCTTGACTTGTTTTCAACTTTAAAAAGTTAAAAGCTGAATGAATGCTTCAGTGACAAAACCACAACAAACTCTGCAGTGCACATGGATGACTGCTTCATGTGGAGGCCTGACAGTTTCTGACTCGGCCTCCTCATACTTCACCAGTCCACRTTGCTCTTCAGAAGATTTTTTGGAGCTCAGGTGTATACATACACACTCACACACACATGCATAAACTTACACACTCATACAGGAAAATATGAATGCCACTCCACACTCAAAAAGCTCAGTAGCATGGTCAAGAAAACAGCTCTGAACACACCCAACACTTTTTTCCAGCTGATTCCCAGCAGCCCAAAGGCCAGGAACAGCTCAGGAGAAGGATGCTGTGGTGAGCCAAAACCCACCRTGAGTAACTATTACCAGCCAAGCAATCACTCCAGTTTGCTTCAACACCCTTGCCTCCATCCCTGCCACAGAGATGAATTTACAGGGCAGACTCAGAAGAAAACCCCATCAGGAGACACAGGAAATCCTTACCTGGGCTTGAACACAGCACACAAAACCCTGCTGACCCTGCTCTAACAACCAAGCCCTGCAAACCATAACATGCTCCCTCTGCAGAGGTGATCCCTGGCTCTAAACAGATTTCTGATTGTTTGCTGGAGTTCCTTTTGACTCCACTGCCTCCCGCTCCCCCAACCTCCTCAGCAGCAATTTCCAAGGTCCCTGCAACAGGGTGCTCAGGCACCCTCCAGCTCCTTTAAGAACCTTCTCTCCTGTCTCCTCTCCACAGGGCAGTGATGCTGTCACAAATGCCATGGCATGTGGCAGGCGGCGAGCCCRGAGAACTGCAACAGTGCTGCTCAACTCGTCATCCTGGACACAAAGATCGCATGTGAGCATGCCAAAACCGTGTTTGTTTTTCCACTGATTAAAAAGAATCACAGTGTTCCTTCTAGTACAGTGCTGACCTGCCTGGAGAGAGGGGGTGGTTTGATGTATGTTTTCCCCCTGGACGCGAATAATATGGCAGATGTAATTGGTAACATATTGTGGACCTAGCAGAGCTGTAATTTATAGTTTGATGGCTTTCATTYCACGGTGTGCTCGAGCAATCTCTCTTCGTGCAAAACAAAAAAAAAGGGAAGAAATGACTGACGCAGAACAAGGAGAGACGTTCTTCTCACACGCTCCTCTAAAGATAACACCAAAAGACCGAGGCAGAGCAAATTAAAAGTCAAGGATGTGAAGCGCGACAGCTGCAACTTTCTCAGTGCCGCCACAAAAATCAGGATAATCGCCACCATTAAGGGACAGACTTGCAACTGGTGCAAACTGGCAGGGCTCCAGCTGATATCAGCTGACGTTAAAAACAAGGTCAGCAGTCACTCAACATTGTCAATGTCAGAGGGCCGCCTGTGCCCTTTGGTGAAACGAGTTGTTGTTAGGGGCTGGTTTCCACTTCGACAACCAGCCCCTTGCTGTAYGTGAAACACTCAACAGAGCACAGGAACAGGGGATAAACTCACCCTGGTACCTAAAAATGGAGGGGGTGAGGGAAGCAGTGCTCCTGCAGGTAAAATGAGCACTTGGGATGATTCTGCTGCCAGTTTTGCCCTTCTTAGAGGTTACACCTCATCACAAAAGAGGGTTTTTTTCTTTTTCCCCCTAAAAAAAGAACTATGAAATCTTCTCCCTTCCATCCGAAATTATTTGGTCATGTTTGAGGTTTTAGGGTCATGCRTTGTAGGGAGAATAACTCAGTGAGCTCTTCAGCATAGTCTGATACCAAGAAATTACAGGCTGACTGACAGCTTGGTGATGGGGAAAGGCAGCTTCTGCAGCAAAGTAATTTTTATTGCAAATTTTCCTGTGCAGTTAATGTGAGAAAAACACAATCCTAAATTTCCTGAGGACACAATAAAACTGTGCTGGTGGCATGCTCTTTTTTTCAAAAAGGGTTTTTGCTCCATGGCAATAGCAGGAATAGCAATAAATGTGAATAAAAGTTGGATGGTTTTGTTACAGGAATCAAATTCCTCATTATAGCCCGTAACATGATTTAGATCTTCAGCCTTTTGATTACACAGACTGACAACAGCTTGCCACAACATCCAGGAGGAAACAAGCCAGCAGTAACGGGGTGATCCATGCCAGTCAAACCTGGTGACACCAATATCTCAGAGACAGTGGGGACATCCCTCGGAAGCATTTTCACTCCTGGGGTCTTGGGAAGACAGAGGGGTCATAAGCTGTGGAAAATGGGATGTTTCACTTGGGAAAAGTCCTCCTAACCCTCCACTCACACATCTGACAAGAAACCTCCTATGCAAGGCTCCTCCTCTTGTATCACCTCCCTTCTCTGCAGAAGATGCTAGCAGTCACTTTTCCACATTTTGCATGAGATGCCCAAAGCTGGCACCTGGCTCCTCACCTTTTTGCACTCTGCCAGGAGTGGAGGGGGTCAGGATACTCAGGGTATATGTGTTTATACTCAGGACGAGCAGCTTCACCCACTGAGCATTCCTGCTCGCCTGAAGCCCAGCCCAGCAGCCCCACCTACACTACCAAAARCTCTGGCTGGACTAAGGTAAGTGACAATTCCAACTGAGCTGAATTCCCTGGCCCCATTAGCCAGCCAGGATGAGGCCAGGGCTCTCCAACTGCTTAATACATGTCCTGAACAGTGCAGGTCTAAGTGTTATATCCCCCCCGAGCCCGGAGAATCTCACGGCTGGGAGCAGAATCAAGGTTGGGCAGCATGCATTAAATAAAATTGATAGTTCCTTTCTTTAATAATGAGTTTAGTGTAGGTATTTAAAGCTCTCACAAAACTGACAGTAACTGGATTTAATGGGGCCTTCCATGTCCTTGATACGACTCACATAACTCCCCACAGCATCTGCATGAGCTGAAGTATGTGGTGTGCAGCCAGGGGACAGTGTTCAAACAGCTGGAATGAYTTTTTTATTAAAAGACTTGAGGTTTTTTGTTCCTGAGAACTCCTCCCACGTCAGCTTTCACTTAATAATAATTTAGCAGGTGCTATTTACAATTCAGATGGCCCTCTTGTGCATGCACACACAAATCACGCAGCYGCCTCACTCGCACTTCTAACAGGTTTCAGGAAAGCAAATGAGGTAAAGTTCCCTATCCACCCACCTCACCCTAAAAGGGCAGAACATACACTTCAGGGACTAAAGAAGGAACAGTTTGAAAGTCAATGATTATTTTTTTCTGGTTTACACCCAGCACTCACTGCTGATTTTTTAAGCRTGGCCTTTGTGGCGACAGCAGAGCAAGCCAGTGCCCTGTGTTGAGCAGGGAGCTCAGACCTTCTGCAGCACCTGCAGAGCTGCCCGTGCTCTACAACCAGAGGCTGCCTCCTGACTGCTGCCAGAACCACAGTGCCTGCTTGAAAAATACTGTAGAAAGCACATGGAGTGTGTGYAGCATATAAATGATGCTCATGAGACAACACTGAAATAAATATCTTCCACTTCTCCCCAGAGAGGCGCAAGGCTGCACACCCATACACACACCCAGGCTGAGAAAGCAGTGAAAAGGGGATCTGCCAGGTGTGGCTAATGCACTGCACCTTCAAAATAGCCATCTCTCAAGCACAGCATTCTTCTTCACAGGGGTACTCTCAGAGCCTCCTGAAAATTTATGTCCCTGGAGGCTACACAAATTCTTTCCCTTGTGCTACTGAATGTCGGGAGACAAGCTCAAAGCAGAGCTGAGACCACACAGCCTCAGCTCCTTCCTGTTCCTGGTGAGCATAAGATGTCAAGGGGGCCTTTGTTCCAGGTGAAAATCTCCCTTCCTTCCTGCTCTGCTTTTCCTGTCCTGCTAGTAAAACTGTCTCACCCTAATTAGTGGTTTCCTAAATGCCTGTGTGGTGCACGGCAGTTCTCGAGGGCGTAAGATGTGACAAAGCACATCCATCCCTTGCACTGCTTCAGATCTGGATTCACACGGCTCCAACTTGCCCTGTTTGATCCATGTCTTATGGCCAAACAAAAAGTGAGACTGCCCAATGCACAGAGTAGCCATGAACAAAACCAAATGGGCAAAGCCAAGCATTCATCTCCTTCCATCCCTCTCATCCCCACCCCATAAACACATCCCTGCAGTGCAATGGCCAGGGCATTCCCATCACCATCACCTTCAATCCCCTTATCTCCCTGCCATCACTACTGCCCTCCTACATATCCCTCTCCTGCATTTATAGCATCAACAACCCTGCCTGCTATTTCATYCTGCACATCATGACTTTCCTTGATAGGTATGATGAAAATTATCAACCAGGATTTACTTAGTACTCTTGAGCATGGAGGTGGTGTAGGCAGTTACTCCCTGTCACGGCCTGATCAGGTTATTTTGGCTCAGGATATGCTGTCTCTCTTCATAAACCATCTTTATTCTCTTCTTCACTCCCCTTTTAACTCCTTAAATCCAGAACAACTTGTGTGCTGACTACTGAAACCTTTCTCAGCTGTAATTTAGAAACATGATGATTYTTATTCATGGTTTTGGTGTGGGCTCGGGCAGATGAGCCTGAATAACAAGCTGTGGGCTCCTCTGACATATCCCTGGTTTAAGGCACATGAAGCAAAATCTCAGGGACAAATACATTGACGTTTGAATACTTTATTACACCACAGTGGAAGATTCTCTCAGGGTCACCTCCATCTCCCACTGGAACRAACTTCAGTAATGACAAGAGATATTACAGATCTCCTCAGTTAATCACGTGACTAGTTKAYGTTTCACATTATAGTTMATTAACTATGCAACACCTGAGAACRCAGGTTAAAATACACCTCACCAGAGGCTGCCTCATGGCTTCCCTTCAGTTGCTACAGTAACTGGACCTGACACCAATTTCTAGATCTCAGTGTGAGAAGGTCCAGCAGTCCAGTCCATGCTCCCCTGAACTGAAAGACAACCCCTAGATACCTTCCTATGGGAGAACCCAGCTGGAATAGTGCAAAACTTCTCTCCAGGATGCCTCAATGTTACTGAGTGGAAAGCAAATGAAGACAGCAAGTAAATACAATTTAATAGTCTACAGCCTTGACAAAAAAGAGACAGACCCCAGTATGTAAACCCCCTTCAGCATATCTGTCAAAGCTGASAGAAAGACTGTCACCTCTACAGAGATCATGAAATGACACTGCAGACTCTCTACCAAGATGTCACAGTGCTCTTCAGACATAAAGTGAGAAACTTGGGAGCCTGTAGTGCCCATGTTAGGTCTCAGGGGCTTGAGAAGGCACATCACAGCCCTGCCAGATGTACCTTGCTGAGCAACAGTCCTCCAAGCCAGGGAGGACTTCTCAAGTCCCCAGAGCAAAATGAAGTGATGAACAATAAAGATGAAGGCAGGGACAGCACATGAAAGCCTTCAAGGTTTGCATGAAGAGTGTGAAGGAACTTACACACAGTGTACGCATAAAGACGTTTTAGGAAAGTGGGTGTCAGCAACGTCAGGAAGAAGTTTTACAACCAAATCATCAGTACTCCCAAGGGCCTCAGAGGAGAAGAAAGTCTGCTTGGGAGTCAGAGATGGGATGAGGAAAAAAAGAACAAGATGAAATCAGACAGGTGGGACTGACCCTGCTTTAAAGCTTTATCTTTGGAGGACACTGAAGGATGTCTAACAAACGCTTTGCTGAAGAAATCCCTGTTTCAGATTTCTTGGAGAGAAGCCCAGCAGAGCTGAGGCAAGTGTGGAGTGCCTGGCTGGGGCTGTGCTGCAGGSTGCTGGGGGACCCACGAGCAGCACCACATCTGTTTAAAGAGCTGAAGGCTGCAGCAACACCCACAGCAATGCTCAAAATGAGCCATGGCATGCTGAGGCTCCTATAACTCCATGCTTGAATGAGCTCCTGAAGCAGTGGGTACAGCCAGAGGAGATGGGGAAAGCAAACTACCGAGAATGTTTCCTCARTCTGAAGCCAAAATGGAGCCAGATGAGCCCAAAAGCAGTTACTCACATCAGTGTGCCAGGTAGAACTGTTTGGCAGCAGCACAYGTGTTCTGGCCACCTTCCTCCTTCCCATCTGTCCTCTACAGTCACCAAGAAGAACAAACAGCAACCAAGGCACTTCTACAGCACCCAAAGCTGCCTCTGTAGAGCTACACAAGGCAGTCCCTGCAGCAAATGTGAAACTGGCCACAGTTTGCCTTGTATGTCCAGCCTAATGTCTGGATCCCTCCATTTAACCTCCAAACAGGTGTGTAAGGCAGGAGCCTCTAGATTCCAACAAACTCCATCTCTGGKTGCTGCCTGCTTTCTTCTGAAAGCAGAACTGAAAGGAGAAGGATCTTGGCATGGCTTTGCTTTCCAGGCAGCAGGGCTCAAGTCACTGTTGGTCATCTTCCAGACAGGGGTTGACCACAGAGTTCCCCTTACAGGGGAGAGAGCGGACTTTTTCACCCTTCCTGACCCCAGATCTCACCAGCCATCCTACCTGGCCCTCCATTATTTCAGCTCTTGGGAAAGGGCACCAAGGCCTCTCAAAAAGGGACCAAAATGAATCACTTTTCCTTCGCTGCTCCGGTTGTGCCCCCCTCACTCACGCAGCACTGGCATATTTGTGGCTTCCCACAAATGCCTAGTGGAAAAGCTATTTTGGCTTTTTCCACGACAGCTGCCTCCCCACCTGSATGACTTTCTACCTGTAAATATTAACTTGGTAATGTCAGTGACTCCAACTGGCATGCAAGTGTGGTGAAACCACAGGGAATGCCTGGCACCTCACACACCTCACTTGTTAGAGACAACACTACTTGTGAAGGCAAGACATGGGCAAGGCTCACTGGAGTCTCTGGCTGAGCCTCTCACTCCCACAGGATTTTTGCCTAAGTGTTTTATTTGCGAAGAGGCCACTGCATGGCATCCAGCTCTTGCTTTGTTTAYGAAATCTGAAACTTAGATCAAGCTCCAGCTGGGCTGAAAACATCAGTTTGCCTATTCACAAGGTCCCTTCCTTCATTTGATTTCCATCAGGATACAGACCTGTTGGAGAGAAACAAGCCCCTGGTGAGGTCTGGATGGAATACACAGGATCTGGGCTGTAAAGGAAGATGGAGATGCAAGGAGAAAGGTGGGGAAGCTGGGCACAAGGCTCTGCCAAAGCAGAAAATCGAGACAGACTGATTTGTTGACCTCCTGATGGCCACATACCATTTTCAAGTAAGAATGACCAAACACAGGACCTACAGCACTCTCAAACATTGAGGGCTATGGGGGGTTTTAGGAAATGAAGAGAAAAGATACTGCATGTTCATCACCTGACCTCAAGTGTAAAGAGCTTCAACAATTCTGCAAATAACCTGCCTTCACATCAGCACACAAACACACACCAGACCCACACAGAAAAAAGCCTTCAGTTCCTCAAGGAAACACACATTTTTCACCCTGTCTTCCAGACTTCCTCTTTCTCGTCACTAAGGGACAAGGAAACATCCCCAGGGACTACAAACCCAGAAATGCATGATGTGAAACGGGTCATGAGCGGGGACTAGTATAGATAGGGTGGGACTGAGTGGCCCAAAGCAAAAATCACCATGGAGACACGGGGTGCAGGATTTGGATGTGGACTCATTTCTCCCCAAAACAACTCTCTTGATCCATTCACCTTTGACACTGGTGAGGAGCTCTCATGATACCACAGGGACAGGGAGCTGCTGCAGTCTCCATGAGAACATGGCACATTGACAGGTTTATCTGTCAGAACCAATGGCTCTGTTTGCTGTATTTGGGGTTGTACTCACCTCTGTCATAATAAACACATGGTCATGCTCAGGCACACACAGACACCTAAACATCTGCACAGCCCCATGACCACGAAGGCAAGGAATCCCATAATTTCCAAAAGAAATGAGTGATGCCACCCCAATCCCATGGAAATGCCTCTGGACACTTCCCTGCCCCACTGCTGGGGCTGGCGCATGCCTGATCTCCAAACTGTCTTCACAGCAACTTTATTTTAAAGTAAAGTCTAATAGGACAGAGGCCAGATCAGAGAAGAAGCCCTTTTGGCCAAGGAAGATGTACAAAGCTCTTGCTTACACAGAAAAAAACCTCAGACTTAGGCATGGGGATAAACTACATGAAGGATTTCAGAACCTTGAAGAGTAAACATCCAAGAAGCTCAGGAAAGGATATCTGCTTGAGAAAGGAGGATATAAGGCCCTGGTGTGTGATGAAGAAGYTCAGGGACAGCAGTAACAGCCTACTCCCCATCAAAGCTCTAAAAGAAAAGAAATCAGTCCAAGGAAAGTCATTAGAGAAACAAAACAATAAAAATCTCTACCTGTATCAGCAGAACTCCCTGGCTACCATCAGTCTCTCCCCCAGGTTTCTCTTTTGTGCAGGGTGTGATTATTTATTGACATATTTGTTTACTCAGCTCTGCAGTGCTTAACACCCTGGCTGCTGGGCTTCTCGCAGTGTCAAAATTAGAGCGTGACAGCAGAGGAGGGAAGCTAAAGCTGGAGATCCAGTGTGACCCAGGCCAAATGCCTTCTGCAGTGCAGCCTGAGGCATGCTGCCACTGAGGACAGCCAGACTGGGGGACCCACAGCCAGCTGGGACAACACCCCCTTGGTGTCACTTTGCTCCAGTGCTYTGGAGACCCTGCACAGCACGCTGCAGAGCTCACCTCACACCCTGTGCTCACTCAGTGCTGACTGCGAGGCACTCACAGCTATGGCACAGCTGCCAAAACCAAACCTGCAGAACCAAAACTCCACAGCAGAGAGGAGAGATGGCTGCAGATGACAGACTARCTAAAGGGGCTGTCAAGCTTTCTCCTCATTCCTGATCCTACATTTAAGAGCTGGCATGTCACTCTGTGCTTCCAGAAGCATGCAGCCACTTGCCCCATCTCTTCATAAGCATCTTTTTGGCACTGCAACAACTGTTTTGCAGCCATGTGCTTTCAACTCAGAATACTCAATTCTTTCCTTTACCTAGCGCATGAAATGAAAGGATTAGGCTTCCATGCAGTGGGACAATGAGTTCAGAATCACCAGCRTGCTGGTGATGTCACAGCCAAGCTGTCCACAGTCACACCTATGGGTTTGGACTAATGATGTAAGGAAAGTCTGGCCAAACTGAGTCATGGCAGAAAGAAGAGTTTCTGGGAAAATAAGCTCTCTATGATTTTCTCACAAGGAGCAAATAGCACCACTGTTTCCACAGGTTCCAGAAAAAGCCAGGTTTGTAACAACTTGTGGTCATATATCAGGGGCTTTCAATAGGTCCAGGAGAACATTGGGCATCTTAAATTTGCCACAGTCATAGGAATGACCAGTCAGGGAGTAAAATGCTGTGGGGTGGGCCTATGGGTTTTGCTAGAAAAATTGTGATGCTCCCAGAAAATAAGAGGGGGRARCTGCYRTAAAAAAAACMCMAAACCAAAACAGCCAAGGGAATTTAATATCAAAAGTCCTGTGAGCTTTCATCAGACCTTATGTACTCAAAACTCACTGAGAGCTTCCCAACATCCGTATGGATGAAAAGTAAGGAGAGACTGAAAGCTAGATTCAGCAGAAGCACAATAACTGTGGAAAGAATTTCAGTGGGAAGCAGCCAGTTTACACCCGCTGTAAATGCCCAATTAATTCAGTGTTTGCAGTACTCCTTTGTCGACACAGTCCTTGGTTTTGGTCATTTTTCATATCTGAAAATAGCCACGYTTCCCTCTTTAGTCCTTCCTGGGCTCATGGGAGACTGAAATGAGTCACCAGAGGACCAGCTGAGTCATGCAGCCAAATCTTGGAAAGCAATACAAAATGTGTGGTCATCACATCCACAACTAAAATGYGGATGACGCCAGCACCCCTAGCAACCAACCAAGCATGAGGCAGAAAGGGCTGGAGAYCACTGACACTGTGAGCTGCTATTTCAAGCCAGGCAGAAGAACGCCTTTAAAAAAATTAGGACAATGCAACTGGCAGCTGAACATGGGCCAGCAATGGGTCCAGGTGGCCAAGAAGGCCAGTGGCATCCAGATCAGAAACAGTGTGGCCAGCAGGATGAGAGAAGCAATTGCCCCTTGGTACTTGGCACTGGTGAGGGTGCACCTCACATCCTGTTCAGTTCCAGGACCCTCACTGCAAGAAAGACATGGAGGAGTGTGTCCAGAGAAGGGCAATGGAGCTGGGGAAGGGTCTGGAGCATAAGGTGATGAGGAGCAGCTGAAGGAGCTGGGGTTGTTCAGTCTGGAAAAGAGGAGGCTCAGGGGTGACCTTATCACTCTACAACCACCTGAAAGGAAGCTGCAGCGAGGGTCAGTCTCTTCTCCCAGGCAACTAACAATAGGACAAGAGAAAATGGCCTCAAGTTGTGCCAGGGCAGGTTTAGGCTGGACATCAGGAAGGATATTTTCCCTKAGAGGGCGGTTATGCACTAGAATGGGCTGCCCAGGAGTCACCATCCCTAGAAGCGTTCAAGAAAAGCCTGGAATGGCACTTGGTGCTGTGGTTTAGTTGGCATGGTGGTGTTCAGTCACAGGCTAGATTCCAGGATCTTASAGGTCTTTTCCAGCCTTAATGATTCTGTGACTGCTTGTTCTGCACCTGATACAAAGCCCTTCTCCAGCCACTTTCCCCTTTCCAGTGGCAGTAGGGAAAAGGAATGGCCATCTCCATCTTCCACATCACAGGACATTCCTAGTCCATTTTCCAACTTCCGTGAACCAAAGTCCCAATTCATTCAATTCCCTTAGCATATCATCAAATCTTAACAAGACCTATTTCGATATGGAATCTCCCTGACAACCAAATAACTATGACCTTTCAAGAACAGAGGTCCCTATTTCATTTTCATGGCTATTACCTGCAGAACAGAAGGAAGTGAGGCAGTTGCTTTAGGGTGCAGAAAATGCATTTACCAAACAGATTTTTTAATGGTGATTACAAAAGTTAAATGAATGAACTCAGGACAGCTGTTCTCTTGGTACTGTCACAAAACAACCACCCTGACTTGCACAGGCTGGGAKGCACTACATAAATTTGTTTCATTGTGGGCTATCTTTAAACTATTATTTTTTTCATAAATTGATATGCAGCTCTSACTTCATATTGATTTTGTAGATATTAATTTATGCACTAGAAATGAGGAAGAATTGCCCCTCCATCTACACAGCTGCTCAGGTAACCCTGTCCCTGCACAGCTCGCTGTCACCCCACAAACCTTGTGCCACCAAGCATGGAGGACTCTGAAGTACAGGGGACAGCGTGTGTGGCATGTCAATAGTACAGGCCCCTTTGTGGCTCACAAGGAAAATCTGYTGGCTGGAGGCTCCCAAAGATTCCCTTCCCCTGCCCCAAGCACCMRCAAATGACTCTCAGGGACTGCACTWGAGATGGCACCRAACAGGTTTTCGTGAAACTGCTCAAAATTTCCCAGCTAATGAAGTCACTCCTGTTTTGCCTTGATCCTTCCCGCCAGCTGGGTTTCAGCAAGGCCATGATGTATTCACCTCACTGTGCTTCTGCTCCCAGCCCTCTGTCTTCAATCCTATTTCCTTTG
>NW_026623653.1:453541-457394 GCF_030028575.1 Malurus melanocephalus | reverse complement strand
TGAATGGTGAACTCCACAAGACAGAGTAACACTCGAGCCTTAAGGAAGACTGGTGCCAGACAGAAACAGGTATAACTGGCATAAACTGGTGTAAAAAACAGGTTTAAGTGAAATTCAAGTACAAAGATTCAAAAGCTATTAAAGTACCTAAAATCCATGGGGTTTTGATCCCAGAATTCCTAAGAACTTGGTATTATTTAATCTTTTAAAGGCTCAGTGGCAGAGACTCGAAGCTGTTTAAATGTTAACTTATTCCATGCTCTGCAGAGACAGAAAATAAATRTGAAACTGGATCCCAACAGCACCACTAGATCCCAAAAGTGACCCCCCAGCTTGCTGCTCTGTCTACTCCAAAGAACATAGTATTTTTGGCAGAGTTTTAAAAAACAAAGCCCAAGAAAGCATTTTCACRGCCTCTGCACTTCCCAAAGCTAAGRCAAGCAGCTTGCTTGAGTGGCCCTCTCACACCATCACCCTCTGGGTCCTGGCACTTCTCAAACACCTCTGCACAAGCACCATGGGCTGACCTGGCCCCAGCCACGAGCGGAGCAGCGACCTCGAGCTGCAAAAAACCCTCAGACCATGCATGATGTGAATCATGTGGAYTGCCACAGCAGCAACCCAGCATGTGCAGCCCTGCTCAACAAACAATCCTAAGACATCCCAAAACACAGATGAAGGTAAAAGGCACTCTCCTGAGGCTGCCAGTGCAGTTATGCTACGGGGTTTGCCAGAAAAGTATATACAAATCCTGACTTGTGACAACTCAGAAATGGCTCAGCAGAGCTGTAGCAGGAGAAAGCAGGACCAACAGAGTCTCTTCTCATGGGAAACTGGACCCTGASCAAGAAAATGCCTGGGTTTTTTTTGGATGCTAGAAGCGAGAGAAAATACCTGTAGCAAAGGCTACGGCTTATCAGTCATTGAGGGATGTGGTTGTAGGTTGCTCAGGGTCTTTTGGAAAACACATTTCCCAATGCACTCAGTCAGCTGGAGGTGCTGCTTCTCTCAMCCTGGCTGCGAAGTTATGCAGAAGAAACAGCAGCATCTTCTCCTGTTTAAGGTCTTCCTGCAGTCCGTGGTACACCCACGAGACTGAAGCTTGGAAATAATGCTGCAAGTGCATCTGAGGGACTTGCATGCTGCCTCTACCCTTCAGGGCAGCCTTCGGAGTATATGACTGCTCCATCCATGCTCRTGGGCCATCAGGGCATCAGGGCACACAATTTCATACCATGGACCTGTGACTAATAACAACACTTTGGATCTACGTGTATTTTTCACTTGTATCATGGCAATCCAGTCAATGGGATATTGATCATTTCACCATCCTGTTTTCCTCCCTGCTATTCAATGATCTYACTGTGTCACCTCTTAAGCCACAATCCTTCAAACATCCCCCTCACATTCCAACCAGGAACTGCAAGGCTGTGACCCACAAGATGAATTAGGCAGAAAAAAACACAGGGGAAAGGCTCATGGCCAGTCTGGTTGCTTTTCCTGGCAGATTCAGTCCAGAGACTTCATCTTTTCCAGGTGACAAGTGTCTTCCCAAGCAGGGTCTGCATCAGAAAATATTCTRTAGAATCTTTAACTGCTCCCCTAGGACAGCTGGCTAGAGCCTCACACTGCTGCCAAATGTGYCTGAGTTTAAGTACATGAATTGTCTTAACTGACTTCATCAGGACAACTCATGCACTGAAAGCCCACTACATGTGGGCACAAACAAGGCATTACTCATCTGYCCTTGGTTTTTGAAAGGGGGGGTTTGTGTAGGAAAAAAAGCAAAAAAGCTTCCATAAAATTTGTGGGTACAATTCAGGTACCCAAGTGACACATTAATCTAAATTAAACCTCCTCTCTTGCACTCTCCCTTTTAAAAAAGTATTTCTCTACACGTGTATAATCTGTAGTTAACTGCTGTTAACTGATTGCAAAAGAAATCTTGAGGAAGATAAAGTCTCCAGTGCCTGTGCCCACCCCAGAAGCAGCACACTCTCTCAGAAATTCTACATTTGGTTTTCTTGCAGATTTTTCCTTCCCTTCCTGCTCCATGACTAACAATATGCATAGCAAAACATGTTCTCTGCTCTTGACAGAGTGGCTGCTGCTGCTGCTGCTGCACATTCTCCACCTGGAGTGAAAATTCCCCGTTGTCACAGCAGCCAGCAGTGATGTCACAGACCGAGTATTGTGACTTCAGCTGGAAAAGGAGCAGTGGGAGCAGATGAACTCTGAAAACAAAGATATTGTTTTGGTGTAAACAGCTTTCACAGAAAAAAGGAAAAAAAAATTAAGGAAGTATATATAAACATCTGACAATTACAGTTTTCTCAAAGAAATATAAATAAATATATGATAAATAGAGCTCTCTCTTGGAAAATATCTCAAAGGTACAACTAAGTGCTGAAAGAATTGTCATTTTGTTTCTGTTCTGTTAAGAAATGGGACCCTCTTAGCTTTTGAATACACATTTTCTATTATTTTCTTTTTAAAATTTGTTTTTAATACCTTCCTGTCTGGTCATTTTCCCCAAATAAGCAGTCAACATTGCTGTGTAAAGGAGTCTGAAGGACTAAGGCAATAATGTACATGTTTCCAAATGTTTCATTAATCCACAGGAAACTTGCAAATATTGCCTGCATTCCTGTGTGAGAGTGGTTGTTTTCATATAAGTCACGTATTAATGCAATTTGGAAAAAAACTTAACTCCATTCATCCACGTCCCCTTCCACCTTTACACTGAAATCCAGAGGTTGTAATTACACCCGGGAGCAGGAATAAATTAAAACAAGTGCTCATGTTGCCTTGTACTCTTTTTTGAAAAGAAAAGAGACCCCATCTACCCTGCCTTATGTGCTCTGCCTAACTCTGAACTCGCCAGTTGGAAAGCAAAGGGACAAAGAGGTTTCCATGAGGTCAGAGATGAAAACAAGTCACTTCCAGAGGTCAGAAGTGGAGGAWTGCATCCCATGTTCTAACATGTGATAGCTCTTCGGAGAGGGATGTTCTCTTCAGCACCTCCCCTTCTCACAGAGCATCTTCAGGCTGTGTCCCCAGGAGCTCTGTGGGGTGGAGTGGGAGGGAGGACACAGGCACCTTGTGGGTCAGACRCTTTCCACCCCTGAGCAAGGGTTATCAAACAAGGAGCACATCATGACAGAGGCAACACCCCGTACTCGGGCTGTGGAACACCAGAGGTCCAGGCAGAGGGCTGAGGCACGGCAGTGCCCTCCAGAATCTGAGYCCTTGGTTTGCATGGTTCCACACTGCCTCAGGGGAGATGAGCCCCTGCTGTGGCAACGGCCTCCTTCCTCCAAAATGCACAGCAACTTTGTACTTTCCTTGCTCGGGTTGTGGGAGAAGGGGCGCTGGGGGTGATCCACAGCCTGGAGGTGACCAGATGCCCACACAGGGGTCGCCCCTGCCTGCAAGCACACATGAAACAAGACCTGTGGTCTCCTTGTTCCTCCCTCASAAGGCCCTCGGCTGAAGCAGAACCACCTGCTCCACCCTGGCCTCTTCTCTAGAGGTTCCACAGGGCTTTGAGATCTCAGCTCAGAGTTACATCCAGAAAGCTGCCAGCTAAAAGGCAGGGAAGGGGAAAGGCATTTGCTGTTAAAATAAAAAAAAACCAAAAAAAACAAAAGGGAGGAAGGAAGAAGGAAGAGAGAGAGAGAGAGAAAGAAAGAGAATGAGAGGAAGAGAGAAGGAAAGGAAGAGAAAAAAGAGAAAGAAAGAGAAAGAGAAAGAGAAAGAGAAAGAGAAAGAGAAAGAGAAAGAGAAAGAGAAGAGAAAGAGAAAGAGAAAGAGAAAGAGAAAGAGAAAGAGAAAGAGAAAGAGAAAGAGAAAG
>NW_026623653.1:431338-453383 GCF_030028575.1 Malurus melanocephalus | reverse complement strand
CAACTGTAATAACCAGCCAGTGCTAGCAAACTGATGTATGCCTTGACAAACCCTTCTGAAAAATCACATGCAAAAGAAGGGRAAATACTAGTAGGACTTCAGTTATCGCCTTCTCAGGGGACATCACAAATAATAAGCAGTTCCMTCCCTGAAGTACCCTAATGATATCCTAGCTTTACAAAAAATTATGCTTGAATATTTTTTCTGAAATATAAACTTGCCATGCACAGTCAAAATTAAAAAGAAATATAGGGCATTTTTAAGAGAAATTCCATGGGGAAAAGCAACTGTGAAATAGCCAAACATCAATTATGAAAACCACATCAAGAAGAGGCTCTTGTGCACGGGCTTTAGGGTTTAGGGATTTCAAGAAAATGTGCATCCTAGTTTGACTCATAATGTAGGCAGAGAATGAGCAACTTTCCTCGACTTAAACAGCTCACTGAGTATGTAACCCTTTAAAGTCACTGTATCTATACAACTTTCTTGTCTCTCATAGCTCCCAGCTGATGGCATTCTTTGCTCTCCATACCCAACTCTTCTGCAGGATTGGAGAGAGAGGCTTACTCCCATCCTAAGTTAGTGCAGAAGGAACAGCCAATCCTACTGTGACAGGGGCAAACTTCTGGTGTGCACCCAAGCCACCCCAGAGCTTGCTCATTGGTGGCATTATCACAATTTCTGCTACAAACTTTCAAGCAGAGCCTTCTTTTGAGAAAAGCAGGATAAACTAGACAGTTGTCAAAAAGGAGGAAAGACATTTCAGTTAATTTTCTTTTTTTTTTTACTCCAGCCCTGAACTTCTACCTTGAGGGTCACACATACTCCTATATGGAATGTCTGGATAGAAAGCTTCACCAAGAACTTTCCTCTCTGATAACAAACAGCACCAAAAGCTTTCCTGTCTCTCCTCCCAGGAGCAACAGCTGTTTATTGCTCCTCACCCCCACTGTGCACGACCAAACAACCACACGGAGAAAGGTGAAAGCAAGACTATTTAAAGCTGCAAATCAAGAATGCAAAACTCAGCTTTATGGCTGCCTGTGCAACCTTCGAACCCCTTTCTTGTCTGTGTGCCATGGCAGAGCTGTTAATCACATAATCACGGGCTATTTTTCCACAGGACCTTGGCCTCACCCAGAGCAGCAAGATCCGGGGTGCTCGCCCAGTGAGCACCCAGTCCCTATTTCATCCTCTCGGCGCTGTTGGAGGTGTGGCCCAGTTTTGTTTACTGCGTACCTGCCWCGCTCTGCTCTGCAGATGGAATTTGTAATTTAATCGTGGCCTTTCCTACAGAACRCATTATTAGAGTAACTGAATGTTTCACAAACATAAAGGAATGTACTTTCACAATGCCCTTATAAAGTAAGACACGGCATTATCCATATGTCATGGCCAGGCAACCAAAGCACAGAGAGATTACTGTGAAAAAACTCCACTAATTTTAAATGCTTAATTGAAACTCTTAGGTACACGTCCTTCAGAGGTTTGTTTTGCCTGTTGAGGCTGTGGTGACAAGAATTTTTWTGGGGTGATGCTCTCAGAGATAGCAAAAGTGACATACATACCATTCAAATTTTACTGTATTATTAATGTGGACGCTTGCTTTCTCTTTTTTTGTACATTTTTTATATTCGATATGCATCAAAAAACTCACAAGAAATATAAAAGAGAGCTGTTTCCCAAATATACATTCAGAAGCGGGTAGCTGGGATGGAAGATTTCTGCCCAGACAGTTTAAGTTTAGTAAAGTTGTGAACAACTAAAAATGAAGGTCTTAAAATAGGGAAGCTGTTGGATGGCCTCAGCAGCAGGTCATTGCTGTAACATACTCCTTCCTTTCTCTTCTCAGTTGCTGAAGAAACCACACAGGTCAGATGTTACACTAACAGAATCAAGTCAAACTGAAACGCAAACTGGAACTAGAACTTTATTTTATATCCTRGTTCTGTTCAGATAAACAAGATCAATTTATTTTTAGCTTTAATGCACAACTAAGTCTTGTTACTCAATTCCAAATAGCAACTTTTTGCTTAGAGCATAAGCCCCACCTTTACTCCTGTTTCTCAGAAAGAGAAAGCAAGTGTCAGACAYTGTAGGTGGCACTGGCCATAAGCTGGATATAGGACAGGCAGATGGACAGTGCTCAGAGGTACTGAATCTTACATTGGTATAATCTGATCCTTCCCCTGCTTATTTGCAGGCTGATTCACAAATTCCTACGAGAAAAAAAAAACCAAAAAAACAAAAAAAACCCATCTGAAAATTTCAGGCAGTGATTTTAGCCGTGCTAACACCAGGAAAGAAAGACAGACAGACAAAAAAAGACAGACGGTGGGGAGGTGGGAATAATTCAGCCCACTGCTGGTGCCAGCCTTCCTCAGAGCAATAAAATAATTTTAGAGACACTTCTGTAGGAGAGTAAAAATCCAACCCTGCAACTGCACAYAGGACCCAGGACCCACAGACAGATGACACTGGACAACAGGGTGAGACAATGTAGGAGCTGGCAGAACTGATTTCTCCATCACCTTGGGAACATGCAAAGACAACCGCAGGATAACTGCCCACAATTCCTCTCTGCCACCCAAGCTGTATTCCTGGCAAATGGTGTTACGAACAGTTCCTTCCTTAGACATAAACCATATCCACACAGGRAGAAACACAGACCCAATTTCTCTGTCCTGCACTGAAACCTCTCACTGTGTATCCCTGCTTTTGAGCTAGTAATGTCTCCTGACTGCACTAACTTTGACTAATTTAGTATTTTTAATTACAGAGGGATTTACAGCACTGCACTACAGAGCTCTCTTTTATTATACCCACTGTTTTTGCTGAATCTGGGTACACTCCACATCCAAAGTTGCACATTAGACAAATTACACTGCACATTAAGTAAATCTCTCTCTAGAAACAGGATTAGATGGAGAGGCAAATCTTCCTCATTCCTAGTGCATAAATTAATATCTACAAAATCAATATGAAGTAAGAGCTMCATATCAATTTATGAAAAAAATAACAGTTTAAAGGTAMTCCACAATGAAACAAATYTATGTAGGAGATGCATTCTTTTTCTCCTATTTTGCTTCATAAATAAAACAGCTGGTCCAAGGAATCAGGTCAATCAGTGTCTGGAAAAAGCCCCATTAAAGCTGCTATATAACCTAGTTTCTCAAGCTGTGTAAGGCATCCTGATATCGAAGAGGCAGAAGTCCATGCAGAGACAGAATGGATGGCTCAGCTTCTGGCCCTGCAGGGTTAGGGRGGGTATTTATCACAGAAGGCAGCAGTAAGTGAGGCATCTTACAAAGATCTGAGGAGATGGGCTCTGAAGGTGCACAACAATGACAAAACCATGCATCCAGACCCATAAATAAAATAGGGCTGGTAATCATGGGCACCTATGTTCAGGTCATCCAACATAAGGAGATGGTAAAGGCCCAGATTTTCACATGTGCTCAGATCCCCTCAAAGCTAGCCCAGCCCTGCTGCCACAGAGGGTGATAACACCTCATCTCATGGCATTCCACAGCGACACAGTTCCATCCCTCCTGTGTCACGTGGGAGGGTGAATCCGGCAGAGCCAAAGCCGTGGGAGTGTTTTGTGGGCATGGAGCCTATTCCAGTGCAGGCAAAAACCCCACAGCATCAGCCTTCCTCCTCCTGCACAGCTCACAGCTGCTGTCACAATGCCCAGGCCCTCCTCACCTCAGAAAACATAGATAGCCTTTCCTATCTTCAATAGGTTTGAAAATATTTCGCAAAGGGTATCACAGTCCACACGCTATAGAGATAAAAATGGAGCCAGAAGAAAGTAAAGTGACTTGCTCAGGCTTGAAGAGCAAGGCAGCATTAGAACTGGGAAATGAAACCTCCTGGCCCACAACCCKAGGTTTTAGCTTCTTAAGTAAGCTAAAAATTTTCCTCATTAAAAAACTAAAATTGGGAAGAGAGGGAGGGATATTCTGTAGACAGAATGAACTTCGCCCTCAGAGGACTAATGACCTGATATACTTTTTTTTTTCTTCCTCACCTCCATTTCCCCTGCTAAAGTCACAGTAACTTCAAGGACTATCCTTCTTTCTTGGTCTGCTTTAACCTAGCATGTTAGCTCAACATCCTTTTCCCAACCACCTGAAGCYGGAGACCATCCTTCCCAGAGAGGAGATTAACTTCTTGCTTTCCATCTCTCTGGACATCCCTGCAACATCCTGGACTGAGACTACTCTGCCTTCTGCATCATGCTGAGGGACTCCAAAGTCCTATCTGCTGATCCCAGCCCRTGGTACGTGGCAGCCTGAAAGGGTACCCTGGAGGTAGAAACTGGTTTTTCTCTATTAATTTTTCATTTCAAGAATGGCTCCAGGGAAAGGAGGGAGATATAGGTCAGAGACTTTAGGGGGCTGATTAGTAACTCAGTACATGTTTCTTCTTTTTTTTTCCCCTCTTTTTTTTTTTTTTTTTTCTTTTCCAAATTCAGAAACAGAGGGTTTTCCCTTTGCATTTCTCATTTACTCCTCGAGCATCACCGGCATTAGTCAGCAAACTCCTGCTATTTCCTGACACTCGCAGAGTGACTAACCCTCTCTCCACGCACTTCGTTCTAATAGTTGCATCTGGTTTTTTTTTTTTTCCTCAAGAAAAATGGATCAGGCTGTTGTTGTCCCCGTGGTGACTGCGTGGGGGACAAGTCACTGGGAAATGCACAGAGCAGAAAGGCCAGGAGGCGATGGCGGGGCCTGCTTTCAGGCCGCCTCAGAACTCACCATCACAGCGTCCCTCAGAGCAGGGAGAAGTTACCCCCTGCCCCGAGCACCGGCACGTGGAGAACACGATGGAGAAAGCCTGAAGCCACCTGGCTTCCCTCCGCAGCGCTGCCCGGATGGTGACATTGCCCCCAGGCGCCCACTCTGGCCTTTCCTCCTCAGCACCGAGCGCCTCTGCCCCCATGGAGGTGCCCGGTGCCCGGCACGGTGATCAGCAGGCCTCGGCCGGCCTTGTGAGGCACAAACGYGGGGTGAGCAAAAACGCAGCTCCTCCTGACTCCAAACCGCCTCATCAGAGCATGATGGCAGGTTCCTCCCGGCCAGGTGGGCTGGCACAAAGSTGCCCACCCACGGCCACGCTCACAGGACTCGRCGTGYGCTCGTGCCCACAGAGCTGCCCGCRCCGTGCTCTCGGTGTGCAGAATGCTCTACGCTCCAGCACGCAGCAAGTTGGCCATGTCCACCTTGCCAAGAGCACCCAGGCCACTCTTCTTTACGTCCAACACGCATGGAGGATGTCCCACCCCCGGGGAAAGGCCGTGGACACGGGAATGGTAGGTGCTACCTGCTGCCACCCACATGGGGAACAACGCGCATCCCGAGCCGAGCACGTCAGCAAGGATCAGCGGGAAGGACRGTGAACTTGGTGCTGGAGAAGTTTATTCCCCACATAACCTCGACACCCTCACCCCAGCACCGACCCCACTCCCACCACCGTTACCTCCGTCCCCATTGTAGGAGAGCCTTCTGCATCGCTGTGTAGGGAGGCATGAAAATAAACCACCGGCTCCAGTGCCACACTCCCTCCTGGCAGATCTGTTTCTCTCTTCTTAACTGTTTCCAAGTGCCTGGCTGTTTTATAATCCCCAGTGAGCATTCCCTTAACTCCTTCCTCACTGAGTCCTTCCACTCTCTTTCCTAAAAGGCAGAAAAATCCCAGGCAAGGTAGGGGGTAGAGAAAGCAAAGGAGGGGGCCTGAATCAAAGCAAGAACATCTGAATCAAAGAAGGAACATCTGAATCAAGCTGGACATATTAGTCATTTCCCCAGCCTTCTCTTACACAGACAAACTGAGTCTCCTGKTAATGTATTTCTTTTTTTATTCCCATGGACATTTGTGTACTTTAGAAACTTATTTCTTTGCTAATCTCCTCCTGATTTTTCATACCATGAAGTCATACGCTTCTGCTCGCCCCATGATTTTAAATGACACAGCAGCTTGCCCTTTGAGGTCCAAACAGAAATCACTGTCTTAGATCACAAGTAAATATGAGTTGATAGCTTCAAACCCAGTGTCACAACCACCTGACTTTTGCACATTGCAAAATTCGGGAAGAATCAAATGCAGTTACAGCTCCCAGCGGACAGGACTTTGGCAATCACTGCAGGGGCTGTGAGGGGGCTGAGTGGAGGAGCTCGAGCAGAGGAGCACATCCTCTCTGTTTCCCAGACGTGGGACACCACAACTGGCCTGAAGTGACCTGCCGAGAGCCGYGCGTGCTGCGGGTGCTAAAGGCTGTGCGCTGCACGTGTGCTCACATGCAGCAAGTGCAGCTGCTGCGGGAGGGACAGACTTGGCCTGAGACATCTGAGCAGACCCACAGGTCAGGGCTACACCCCGCTGACCACAGCACAGGGCAGGTCACTGTGTGCCAGGGTGTGCTGGGAGCGTGGCGAGGGGTGGGACAAGGACAGCGATTCAGCAGCTTCGGATTTCATAACCGCGATTACGYGCAAAGCAACGTCACTGAACACTCCGGGGTTTGCGCCGCTCCTGAGAGTGGATGAATAAAGAACAYGGCAGAAAAAAGCATGGGCTTGCACGTGTCCCCTCTCAGGTGGGAACATGAYACCTGCAGCTGGCTGCTGCTCTTCCTCAAAGCCTATGGCTGCTTCTTCCAGCATCTTGAGGTTACCCCTGACAGCTTCCACTCAAAGTTTGCCAGGGTGTTTTTTCCCCTGACAAAATGAGCTGTTCTGTCACACACGGCTGGGCCGCAGGGCTTTTTAAAATCGGTTCTGCTGATGTTCAAAGGGAGCAGCTTGCTGTGCAGAGGAGTGGTAGAGTTAATAGYGGTAGGATCAGCACAAGCTCTTACCCTGCCATCTGCCTTCAGCTCAGCCAGGCCTTCTGCCGAACAGCCAACGTGGGCTGGGGCCACTGGAGTGAGCAGCAAGTCACTGACATGAAAGACTGCTTGGGTTAGTTGATTAAGAACAGATTACGAGCACARGAATCCTGTACAGTGTTGCTACTGACTCAGTCCAGGGATTTCATGGGGATATTTAAGCCCAGCTTTCCAAAGAAGTCTTTTATTTTGCGCAGGTGGGTGTTTGTGTGACAGCTTAGACAAGCCCCATGAATTGATGACCCCAGAAACAGGGGTCATCTCTGAAACTGCTGTGCTTTCTTCTTTGGTCACCCCCAGTAGAAAACAGAGGTAAATAACACTGAACTATCTCATTCCCCTGAAATGTTTAAGGCATTTAATGTTTTGGCACTTACAGAGCTCAGGAAAGCCCACTGGAATGGACAGGGATGCCCCTCACAACTATGGGTCGCAGCTCCCTCTTGTTTTGCCTTGTGGACTTCTTTTAAGCACTGGCCACTGCCAGCAGATCCTGACAGAGACTGCTCAGCTCTGCTCCTGCACATCCAGACTGACCGCTGCCTCAAGAGTTCTCCCTCTTTTTTAATAATAGAAGAGTCACTTAAAGCTTGTTGGGTGACCTCAAAGTACCAAACTGCTGACCCACTACCAAAGTCTGAACACAGCATAACCATGAAGAGCAGGGCTTGGTCCCTTTGAGGGATTGTGAGGGCAAAACAGTTCTGTAGACCCATAACAAAACTCTGAGGTCCCCTCTGATGTCATGTCATTCTGTGGTAATACCCTACAGCAATTTAAAGGACTGCTGCAGCTGATCTCCAAACCCAGCAGGTGACAGGTGGAGGGAGCAGAAAAAGGGTGCTGGTCTGGAAGGGAGATGGGGAATCTGGGGTGAGTGAGGGCACAACCTGCCTGCTCTGAAAGCGAAAAGAACAGAGAGGCCCMTCCTTTCACAGATGGAGGCAGGAAAAAAGCAAGATGAGCGAAAAGTCTGGACTTAATCATGAAAAACAATAGCTCATCATTTATTTTCATATCCTCTCACTAATGCTGGCATAATGCTAACAGTGGAATTCTCATGGCATGCATGACATGCCTGCAAATACCAAGTGAATTACTTCTCAGCRAGGCTATGGGCTATGGCACTGAGCAGCACATTCGTTACAAGCGATTGGATGATGAACGACAGTTCCCAAATTCCTCCTTCACAATGCTACTTGCATTAGTTGTAATTTAATGAGTGTGTGTGAGAGAGAGACACAGAAAGTTTTGGCTCAAACCACAGAAATAATACTGCCTGCTGCTGCTTCCCACTGGGTCTTGTATTAACTCACACCACCCCCACCTCCTACTTCTCTGCCTCCTCCCTTTTCACACCTATGCTCAGGTGCTAAAAGTCGTGTCATGAAACCCATCAGCATGGCAAGAGAGCACCAAGAAGCCCCCAGGCACACACATTCCTTCAGGCTGAGAGGCAGGAGAGGACACAAACMTCTCCCTCTTCTCAATCACGGCGTGCTGGGGTGGTTCCTACAGCAGCCAGTCTCTGTGTAGACAAGCCACCAACTCTTGGTTGGTTGTTTCCTCCTAGAGAGGCAGGGCAGGTGAAARACACTGACTTGGCAGCTCCAGAAGCAAAGTGACCCATGTTGGTGCCAGCCCAGCCCTCCTGCCTCCCCAGAGGGAGCCACAGCAGGGTAGCCCAGCCTCATCCTCACCTCACAGGCCTTCTTAGCTGGTTTGTTGTTCTCTTTAATGATTTTGATGTCTGCCATCGCTGGTGGACCCCAGCAACCTGGCAATCACTGCCTCCACCTGAGCTCTCGGGTAGATCTGTACCTCCCACATCTTCAGGGCATAAATCAAATCCCTTTTCTTTGCCCCATGGACCCTGACACAAAAAAGACAGCCACTTCAGAGCATCACGGGCATCTTGAAGGTCTCTGCCCTGGAAGGAGCCTCACTGGCCAGCATCTCTTCCCACTCCTGTGGCAGCCTTGGGACAGAACCTTGTGACAGAAACAGGACATTTATCCTTCAGATGACCCTGCACGAAAGGTTCACACCTGAAACAARACCCCCTCTGTGGGGTCTCAGATGCTGGGCCAGAAGAAAGCCGAGAGATCTGATCTGAACAGCTGACCTACGAGTAAGAGAMTGCAAATATCACTGCTACTCTCCTGGTGTATCCAGCCTCTTCARTGTTTCCCACTGACAGAGYCTAAAAGACAACCATCCACGGATTSCCATCSTGYGGAGCATCCAGAAWACTCCTCAGCCTTTCTGTGCCAAATGTAATTTCAAAGCCCCCCACCCACATTTTGTGGTGTTATGAAAAAACAAATCCAAACAAAATTTACATGTTCCTGAAATGAAGGCATAGGCAGAGGAAGAGAAAATGCCCTTAAGGATTGGAACCAAACGCGTTTGTGCAAATGAGACCTCGGATTTACAGTTRCCTTCCAGCCTCCAGCAAGTGCTACAATCTTAGCTTTCACTTAARAACAATCTGTTTTCTTGCAAAGGTTGAAAAACACCAGTGGTATTTTTTTAGTGCTCTGGCCAAGGTCCCACAGCCCTGACTGGGAAAAGAAGGTGGACACGATGTCACAGGATGCTCCAGATGTGCAGACACACATCTGTATGGGCACACAAATGCACGTGTGTGCTTCCCAGAAATGCAGCAGGCACCATGCCGAGGGCCACCTTCAGGAGCTATCCAGACACAGACATGTCCCTTGTCAAAATCCCCCAAAAACCCAAGCCTACGTGCAGCACTCTGTGACTGACTTCCTCAAAACCACGTCTGTGCTTTGAGCAATGACTGGCCTCTGAAATAAATGAATACGTGCCTTGCTGAAGTTTGGCACAAGTAAATAAACACTTGCAACAAGTTTGGCACAAATAAATAAACAAGGGCCACAGGTGTAAAGCAAAAAGGAATAAATGGTGAGCCTCATCAGCCCTCTGTAACCTTCCTCGTGCTGGGCAGCTCACCCGCTCCAGCAGTGTAGGTGATTTCCTAAATGCTATGTGGCCCTCAGGAGCCTGGCACAGGGGTGCTGTCACCTGCTGCCAGCCTGCAAAGAGAAGCAGTGACCAGGTTGGGGAGATGGAAAGCAGTTATCAGGGCAAAATACAGGGATGAATATACCCAGAGAATATGGAGAGCTGCTGGACTGCCAGAACAGTCCTGTTACTGCAACAGCTTCTCGGGGCGTGCAGYGTGAGCCACACAGGTCAGAACTGCCAGCCATGATTTATTACATTTACAGTTTWAAACCCATCCAAATCCAACATTTCTGCTGCAACCAAGAAGTTCAGCTGAAGGTTCCTGGCCCAGCTGGGAAGGCAAAGCCTTCCTGGCCCTTGGTTCCCCTCCTGACAGGCTCAGGAAGGGTGAAGCTCAGACACAGCACTCAGTGTCACACTTCAGCTCMCTTTAAGCCTTCAAATTGGGGCTTACACGGGGCTTAAGCACAGCCTGTCCCAACACAGGGTTGGATTTCACAGCTCTCATGGGCTGCTGGTTGTCACCTCCAACTGAAAAAGGGATGAGTGCCCTGCAGACAGCCTGGCAGACGGTCCATCTGCCCAGATACCCTGAGCAGGGGATGGGGAGCACCTGATCCCCAAAGCCCTTCCACGTCCCTGGAGGGCAAGACAAGGAGGGCTGAGGTCACCAGGATGGGCTCCCGCTTCCCAGTCCTCAGTCAGCCAAATAACTCCCAAAATCCAACTTTGCAGCAAGCATTTCATGGTAGCCACAGAGTGTTTTACCTCAGGGACCAAGCCTGTGTTCTTCCTCCCCGACATTCCTGCTGGCTGCCCACGGCTCACCCTGAGCCCCAGGGTGACCACAGAAGATCCCTGTTGATGACTGATATATGGATTTTGTTTTGGGTTTTTTTTTTTTTTTTTGTATATAAAGTTGTTTATTGTAAAGATGTTTTGTATTTTATAAGAATTTAAATAATTAATAATTAGTTTTCATTTATATATAATGTATAGGATGGGTAATATTTGGGTTTTTTTGTGGGTTTTTTTGTTTCTTTGTTTATTTTTCATGGTTTTCAGTTCCCTGTGAACTGACTTTTTTGTATCTCATTGTAATTATTCTCCTAGAGTTTTTGTCAGCATGTCCTGGACCACTAACACCTCAGGTGGGCTGGTCCCCTTCCAACAAGGACAGCTGAATGTGACAGGGCTGGCCTGGGGAGGGGCTGCCAGGAGCAGGAGAAAGGACACAAAATACACARGGAGAATAAAAGCCACATCCCCTTCACAGGCCCTGCAATAACAAGAAGGCAAAAAGGACAGGAGTACCAATCACAACAAAATCCAAATGAAAAAYTGTGACCTGCAACTTGCTCCAGTGATGCCATGTAACAGCTAGGAGACACATTTCCTAGCTCACCATCAGTGCTGCCACAAGCATCTGCTTTATTGCAAAGAGCATCAAAAGCATCAGGCACCCCCACCTRAAACCATGCCCTCTCCTGCCATTCACTAACATCCCATCTTCCTTTTCCCCTCGCACTTTATTTTCTCCAGGCAGMAGCTTTTTGGCAAGAGTCTGTCTGTTTGTAACAGGGCATGGCAAGGGAAAGCAGGCATCTCCTTGTAAAGCATCCTCTTCCTGAAACCCCTTCAACCCTTCCTGGCTGAGAGGAAATGCAAGGATTGGTAATGATTCAAGTGCTCCTCTGGGAAACAGCAGTGATTTTAGAGGAACATGAAACAACTTTTAAGCCAAGCCTAGTCTGAAAGAGGGGAACGCCACGCTCAGTATCTAGAGTTCACAGCTGAGCATGAACAAAACCGGAATTCAGGTCCCCACCAGCAGAGGTCCTAGAAAAGGTAACAAATGCTTTTCTGGGGCAGTCTCACCTACATTTGATACATTGTGAGTGATACAGTAAACACATCTCAAGGGATACAGATTCCCCAGGGAAAATTGTATTTGCATACACACCCCAGTTACAAAACACCACTAGGTAAACTCTCAACTGAGAATACAGAGATAGATCTGAGACACATTAGAGAGCTGAAGAGATGTCCAAGAACTGGTCCAGTTGGGCCACCAAAACCTGGCAAGGGGGAAGATGCATAAAAGACGCCTGCCATGAAGCTATTCTGGATCAGGATAGAGACGAGCTGGTGGATGTGGATTACAGATCACTCTTTGTCAAAATGTCTTGGGTGATGTTTTTCTCAAGCATGGACTTCTAGTAACCCTTTTATTCAGCCAGAAAAGTCACATTGCTTAAAAAAAACAAACCGCTTTTCCTGTCTTTTAAAGGCAGAGTGGCAGTGTCCCCTCCTGAACACACCGTGATTTACAGTTTTCCACACTCACGCTGGCAACACCATCCCCGTATGCAGAGACTGCAGACAGCGCTCCTGCCAACACATACGCTGTCACAGCACCGCTCCACATAAACACCCTGCATTCACCTTGTTTATATTTCCTCCTGCACAGGCTGAGACAGCTCCCAAACACACACAAAGCCTAATTTATATTTATAATAAATCTCCYTTCCTCGTTCACCGCAGTGGCAAAGAGCCCTGGTACGAATATGATTTGTTGGGAAAACGGAGTAAGAGCTCTGAGGAGAATCCGGCCCACGCTGTTTTCTGTAGGTAAAGGGGATGGAGCCACAGCAAACACATGTGCACACTCCCACACGTGCTCACAAACATGGAAAAGTCCCACAAACACACACATGCACACAGATATCCTTCCACCTGTGCTTTCCAGCACACCGCTCAGTCCCAGCACCTGCTGTCCTTTCTGACTCGCACGTGTTTTCAGGCAGCACAGACTTTGATTACACAGGTGCTCACAGATAAGTGACAGGAAAATGACACTGCAAGAGAAGAACTGTCACCATCAGTGGGGTATGCTTGTGTCTGGGGCTCACATGTCCTTCTCAGGTGGTACAGCTGCTTCGAAAAGGGGTTTGCAACATGTTTCCTCTCTCTGCTTGCTAAATGCACACATGTTCTGATGTTGAAAGAATGCAGAGCAGGAGTTAGGTGGGAAAGAAGGGAATTTTGGTTTCTGGTGGTGCCACAGATAGTGTTAGAAGAGATGAAGAAATTTTTTTTACTGTATTTATGAGTAAATGTGACCCYCACTTTCTTTGTAGGCACATGCCTTGGAGGATTTATGAAGTCTTGGGTGTCTCCATGCTGTCCACAAACTAGCTTGCCTTCAGAAAATCTCTCTTCTCTCAACAAAGGAGCCTGCTCCTGCTTCCCTAGCCTCCATCACCAGAGATTTCCAGGTTAGAGACAACTCCACATATTTTAAAGACTAGGGATGGCTATTTAACTCCCCAGAAATTCTGTCACAAGAGCAAGATTAAAGGTTGCACACACACGCAGAGAGCTATGAGGATATCAAAGACRGTTTTCTTGGAAATATTTCCCCAGCTTTTGAAGTCAAACATGTAAATAGGAAAGCAGCAATGATGGCTGGAAATTACCACTCTTTGGAGGGAAAACAGAGACCTGCTGAAAGTCCTTGCCAAACTGGAATTTGTCAACACTAAACACTGGCCAGGAGAAAGTAAAACCCCATGCATTTTAGGTGGACATCCTTCTCCTCCAGCCTCTTGTTTTAAGCAAACAGCCTTCCTGCCARCATACACATGGAGTAATATGGGCACTCACCCTTCTGCCATCCTGCTCCTGACACAGGGATAGCCCAAAGCCACAGAAGAACCACGCAGATGGCCACAAACCAGCCCACGACCCACTCCTGGCACAGCTCTTCCACAAACACCTCTGTGGAAAGCTGACCCTGGGATGAGGCTCAGACCACTCTCCAGGCATGCTGAAGCACTCTAGAGATCACAGCCYCCCTAATATCCCTCTGGGTACTTCTTCCTCTTCTCCATGCCACCTCTGGCAGATCTGAGCACCTGTCACATCCCTTCCCAAACACAGGTTGTGGGTTCTCTGGGCCAGTGCTATGCCACAATTGTCCATCTTTTGGAAAATCTGCAGCACGGAGCTCCTTGGCTTCAGATCCCAGCTGCTAGTGGCTATGAATAATTGGTAATTAAAGWAAAAGTGAAGCTGTGCCAGGGGATTGTTGCGCCTCTAAGTTTTCTCCAGACTGCTCTCAGGAGACACAGGAGAGCTACCAGAGATAAAAAAATAAATCTCAGCCTACTAGGTTTACACTGAGACCACCAAAAATATGCGTCTGTATTGTTCTGACCTCCAGATCTTTTTCTTTTCCTTCACATTTTCCTAACCTTTAAAAGGCATGGAAGATAAACAGAGGAGAATCTAGGCAGACAACATCCTCGGAAGAGATGTAGGAATATAATCAAGCCCTCAGACACACGTACACAAACACCGTAATTTATCTCTTCCTCCTCCTGTTTGATATTATCCTCTGTTCTAGTATCATAATCTGTTGCTATGGAAACAGCTATGATGTCACTACAAGAGGTTTATGGATGCCTTGAACAGGAAGGARAGGTACAAGATGATGGGAGAGGGGAAAAAAAACCACCTACAAACAGCTGCTGAGCAGGAGATGTTCCAGGAATGGCAAGTGTTAACAGGGAAAAGATAAATGCATCAGTGGTGCTGGAGCTGTTGCAGACAGGAGCAGAATATAAACCACACTTTAAAAATAAAGAATGCTTACAAATTTTGCCTGCAAGTAAAAATATTCTGGGAAAGCTAAAGGACCTTCCTGAAAAAAACAAACTTTCTTTGAAATGTTCAGTAAGTTTTCTGGGACTGGATATTCTCTTGAGTCTTGCTGCTGGAGTCTAAGTCTCCACCAAGCCACTCTATCCTSTGCTGTAACACTCTCTCCAGAAGTGTAACACTCCATCAGTGCAGCTAACAGGGAGCTGGCTGGCTATCCACCATCCTGTGTGTGCCTCCATGCCCTGTAACTAGAAAAAACCCTCGTGTCTCCAAGCAAAAATAAACAGAACCATAAAATCCCTTAGGTTGAAAATGACCTCTAAGATCAACAAGACCGACTGTTAACCAAACACTGACAAGTGCACAGCTAACCGTGTCCCTTAGCACCACATCTATACATCTTTTAAATGCCTCCAGAGATGGGGACTCCACCACTTCCCTGAGCAGCCCGTTCTGGTACTTGCCAACTCTTTCCATAAGGAAATTGTAATAACATCCAATTTATACTTCCCCTGGTACAACTTGGAGCCATTTCCTCTTGTCCTGTCACTTATTATCTGAGAGAAGAGGCTGAGCCCCACCCCATCACAACCTCCTTTCRGGTGSTTGTAGAAGATAARRTCTCCCCTGAGYCTCCTTTTCTCCACACTAAACAAGCCACACTCCCTYAGCTGCTCCTCATGAGTYTTSMGCASCAAATCCTTCAGCAATTTCTCTGGACACACACCAGCACTTCCATGTCATTCTTGGAGTGCTCTATGCCTTTAAGATTTGTTTCTTGGAGAATGTCCAGYCTTCCTGGACTCCTTTGTCCCTCAGGASTGTCCCAAGGGACTCTATCAATGTGTCTCCTAAACAATCTGCCCTACAGAAATCCAAGGCAGCCGTTCTGCTGAGCCCCCTCCTTACTTCTTGAGAACTGAAAACCAATCACTGTACCCCAAGCAGGCTCCAGACACCACATCACCCATCAGTCCTGCTCTGTTGGCACAAAACACGTCCAGAAGGATGCCTTCCTTCGCTGGCTCACTCACCAGCTGTGTCAGGAAGTTATCTTCCACACACTCCAGGAACCTCAGACAGTTTCCTCTCTGCTGTTTCCTCCCTGTGCAAATCCATTGGATCACACCCAGTAGCAAATAAACACCCCAAGCCCAAACTGTAAGCAAAAAAAAAGAGCTCTTCTTGCTCTCTTCAGCCAAGAGAAAGACCATAACCTTGCAGGCTCGCTGCAATTGTCTGTAGCATCTTTAGAAAGGAAGGTGGGTGAGGACAGGAGACATTACCTATATCCTAATGTTCACAGACAGAACAGAGAGTCTGTCTGTGCTTCATATAATCTTCCCATCACAATTTCCTGAGCATGGTGAGCAGGATCTGGAATTTTAAGGGAATGCCACAGCATCAGTTTTGCCTCTGGTGCCAGCTCCAGATGGGGAAACCCCAGACAGACTCTCTGTTCTGYCTGTGAGCATTAGGATATAGGTAGTGTCTGCTGTCCTCACTCACCTTCCTTTCCAAAGATGCTAGAGACAATTGCAGGGAAAAAAAAAAAAAACAAAACTGGGAGAGACTGAAGTCAGTAAGGGCAGCTGCAAAAACAACCCAAGATGGGATCTTCAGCATTTCACTCCATTTTCTGTTCCTGCTGGCCTTGGCTGTGACAGCGTCAGCTCCTGAAGGTCTCAGGGATCATCTCCCTCTCTTTTTTACAGTCACTTGCCTTCATCTTTGTTTCCCACCTCTCTCACCCTCTCCTCTCTTGYTCCTGACCTGCTGACTTACTCCTTCTCAATCTTCAGCCCACCCCTTCCTTTCCCAGAGGGACCCCTGTCACAAATATTGTGGAAAACCCACACGTTGTGATTTCCTCTCACAAAAGTGYCCCGACAATCTGTAGGATGCACCCTCTGGTGTCTGCATCTACATGAAATGCAAATCTTCTCGGGTGGGAATTATTTACCCCTTCATGTCAATATCATGCCTAGTACAGTAAAGTTCTGCTTTTGTTTGGTCCAGCAAATTCAGCTGTCATTAGGAACACCTCAAAAGCACCAAAGGAGAGTAAAGGGAGGTGTGAAAACAGTGCCAAGTGCTTTGTGTGATTTCCTGTTTCTTTTCTATTTTGTGGGCAAGGTTCTGTTTCTATTTTTTTATGAAACCATTTCTTCTCTTCTGGACTTTATACTTGGGACCTCAGAATAGAGAACAAAGCTCATCTTGGTGAAGAAACTGAGATTGTGCATTTTAAATTGGCAGGTGAAACCAGGCAGGATTGCAAAATCTGGGGAATTAGGTAAGAATTCAAAACAATCACAACAAATTGAAGGGAACAGGATGACATTSAGATAGGATAGGTATGAAAATTGTACACTCAGGTATGGAAGAGATGAACAATGTTAGGTGCAGAAATTAAACCAAAGAGAAGCACTGCCTGTAACAGGCAGGAACATTTCTGCTCTCCAGCATACAGCACTGTGCTCTAGCACTGCCATTCAAGAGAGAGATGGACTAGCTGAAGGGAGCACAGAGAACCAGGGGGATGGTCAGAGCTGAAGGGGGAGAAGATACAAGAGAAAGAGCTGAAGAATGTGTTCAAGATATGATTTAGGCCAAGGAGCACAAAGGAGAGAAATGGCAAAGACAAAGGAGTAGTTTTTCTACATCCACTGTTAAAGGGACAAGGAATCAGAGCAGACAAGGCAGAGAGGAGTCACAGAGGAAGGAAAACCTTTTCAGTGATAAAGCAAAGGGCAATGATGACAGCCTGGACACGCTGTGGACCATTCATACATGGGGAATATGCTGGGCAACTCTGTTAAAGAACATGTTGCACAGGTATTTGATGTCCTGCTTTGAAACACTTCTAAAAATCTCTCCTTTGCCCATTTCCTATGTTTTAAATGATTTTGTTGAGAGGTAAGTTCCTTTGGCATTTCATCACAGCCCAACCTGTCAGCTTTTAGGACCAAGAGATGTTATTCTGCAGGGTTCTGCTAAGCAACACCACAGTTCCAGGTTTTGCTAGTACCTTTATGGATTAAAATCTATAAASAACAGGGACAACAGCTGCCCTTCATCCTTTCCCAAGTATCTGTGGCAAATATCACGGCCTTGTGGGATGTTCCTTCTCGCTTTTCTGGGTAGGAGCTGTTTGTGACTGCTCTCACTTCATCCTRTCAGAGACAGATGTCAGCACAGGCCTTGGAAGGTGAGCAGGACAGAGAATGAAATGCAAACAAGAGTGAACATCAGCTTCTCCAAACATGTGTCCCATTCAGTGGCAATGCTGAAGAAAACCAAGGGAGCAGTGTATATATTGTATATATTGAATATGTATATATTGTATATATTGTATATATTGAATATGTATATATTGTATATATTGTATATGTTGTATTTAAGCATTATATAAATATACCCTATTACAGCTTATTGTTAGTTCCATTCAAGAAATAAATCCCAATGGCACAGACAGCTTTTTAATTGTTTTAGTCCGACTCTGGATTTTCCCAGGTGTTTTGAGATTTGGTGATGCCTTTGCCAGCCTACGGAGATGGAGGCTGCTCCTCCACTCACTCAATCTCAGTAGAAGTATTTTTGCTATCAAAATGACCCGATTCTGAARGCTACCAGAATTCAGGAGTGGACCCAAAATACAGGCACTTGCATTTTCCTGAGGATGGGCCTCAATTTGCTGATGTGGGCAAATAAAGGAGAGTTACCCTTCTGGCATAAATGAGGAGTAACAGTAACATGTCTCTACTGGGTAACAGTAACAAGCCTTTACTCTTCCTGCATGACMAGCTGACAAATTGTTACATGTCCTATGTGGAGTGAAACTATCATCTGGGTTTATTTTCAAAAGAAAAGGTGATTTCTGTACTGCTAGGGGGTATATTTCAAAAGAGAAGGCTTTCCCTTAAACCSTTTGGTCTGTATTAGGGTATGTAAGCAGAAGAAGAAACAACCTTTTCTCTAAATAGTGTTTAAATCCCACTTCTTGTTATCYACCAGTTATCCTTCCAAAAGTAAGAGAAAGACCTATAAATAATATTTCACATTCAGAGGGCAGAGATTTCCTAGTAAGGGTGAGGAAACAACCTCATTTTGTAAATGGAGTGATTAAGCTATAGAGGCCRTGAGTCAGAAAGGTACTTCAGCATGTGGCCAGCTTTAAAGACATAAACAATCCTAATGAAGTCAGCAGCACTGTCTGCGAGCTTAAATTTAGGCACAGACCTGAAAATATCTTCTTAAATTGGAATCAGAGAGGAAAAGGGTGGAACCTTAAAAAAAAAAAAAAAAACCCAACAAACCAGCCTTAGCCTACACGTCCACTACAGACACAGGGACACCGTAATATCTGTAAGCCCAGCATGGAATGCTGCTCCCCATCAGCAGAACCTACACTGAACAAGGTGCACAGGCAACTCTTACCCAGTCTGGGTGAAATCAGACCCAGTGGTCTCAAAGCACCATGTAAAACTGGGCAGTGAACAACAACCGCTGAGTAAATGGGGAAATCTAGTGATGGAAAAATAATGAGGTGTCAGGGATCATCTGAAGCTGAAGCCAACGGGGTCTTCCCCACCTGTTACAGCAGCCAAGAGGAATGCACTGCACCGAGACCAAGGGCTGATGACCATGGTGAATAACTGAGCTTGACTCTTTGTCTGCTCACCCCAGCCCCTGGTCCCAGCAATGCTCCTTCCCCTTCTGAAAATAAAACAGCATTTTTTCACCCATTACATCGCAAGCTTGTTTAATCACTCGACACAGCAGCATGATAAGAACAATAATTTTAACTGGAGAGGTCTTCCTGTTATCCTGGCTATAGCCATATCCTGAGCAAATAAAAACTTTAGGTCCCAGCATTGACATAGCTGAAGTTCTGGCTATTATTCCATAAACAGGAAGCGCCTCTGAGTTCTCATCTCCCTGCATGAACTTTGGGGTAAAGACCTTTACTCCGCCACAGTGGAGCCACCTCCCTGATGAGCGAGTTTGGTGTGCTTTAACCAGATTTGAGGATGCATTAAAAGCCCAGCAGGGCTGGCCTGTTTGTAGCATTGAATGGGATCTGATCCACAAGGAGTGCAGGGTCAGATTTTCCGGCTTTCCCAGCCCCACATGTGACAAGGATGGTGTGCAGGCAGGCAGGTCCCTGCCTGTGCTGAGCTCCAAAAGCCGCACCGGTGGTGAGGTGCAATTYACAAATATTACCCAGATTAATTCCATAAGCCACCCACATAGAAAACTACCGATGCGGCTGCTAAAAATACACCCTGAACTGCAACAAAGTTGTCAGGAATAAGTAAGAAGCAAAGCAAAGAGGAACAAAACCAAAACAGAGGTAATCACTGTTTATTTTCCAAACCATTAAAAAATAGAAGTTAATACATATAAATACCACTCTTCACGCAATTGTGAAGGATGCCAGGTAGGAGACACYCAGGAAATCACTGGAGAACCCATCYTAGGCAAAAATCTACCCACAGMCTGCAATGTCTAGCAGTCCCCCTCTTAAAATGGGGTCTCTCCTGGTCCACAGAGCCTGGCTCTATTCTCTGCTCATGAGGAAATGTCACAAGGTGAGTGCACAGGGGATGATTTCACACAGCAAGGGCAACAGCACCTACAGGAGGGTCCAGAGAACCAGATTCTTGCTTGGCTCAAGCCATTCASCTCCTCTGAAGCCAACACAGCCACTCCTGATGAGGCCACATCTCTGGTGCTCAGTGGGATGGCAGCCACTGGTTTGCCCCARCTCTGGGGCAGAGGTAATGTAGGATTGCACCTGACGAGGAACGCTTTGAAGCCTAACTCATTTCCTTGTACCGCTCACAAATGAAACTCAAAACCAGGTCAAACACTGCACAGCAGTGTTACTTCTGTTTGGTTTCACTTGTTATATTTTTATGTCCTTCGTTTTACTGCTCAGCTCTCCACCACCCAGAAAAAAAAAAAAAAAAAAAAAAAAAAAAAAAAAAAAGAGAGAAAAACCCAGGAGAAGGGAAGACAAGAGCAAAAATTCCGAATTCTTTAAAACAAAGGGGAAAATTCTCTTGGCACAATGTGTGTGGGAGAGGATTTCACACCAGATATTCACTTATTTATCATGCCTCGCCTATTAATATCAGGTGAGGCACTATTCTGCTTCCCAGAACTGGTATTTAAGCCAGCTGCTCTGCACAAGCACACACCACCCTCACCTGCACGACAAGAACGGTGGGTGACTTTCCTGCGTGTGCTCCGTGTTATCACTCACTCAAATTTCTACTGGAACCACTTCATAAGGCTTTTGAGGTGTCACATTTCCTCCCAGGGTGCTTTTTCTGTCAAAGAGCCTATGTTCTGAAATGGGCACGGCGGGGATACGGTTTCACCCGCCCTGGCCTGCCTTGCGGTGGTGGCGGTGGTGCATGTGTGCCACCCCAGAGWGCTCGGGCAATTCTGATCCAAACCCTCGGCTCCTGTGCTCTCCTGGCTGTACCTGATGCTCCAGAGCAGAGCTACAGACCAAGCTGCTCATGCACACAACGTGAGGCTCGCAGGGGAGGATGGCAGTCCTTGCCTCCTCCTCCCAAGGAGGAAATTGCATCCCCTGCGATAAGTAAGTTTTTATCTACGCGCTGCGATATTGCAGGGAATTCTAAGGACCTCTCATGGCAACTAGGAGGCGAAAAACAATCATTAACCCCTCCTCCACCTCCCTCGAAGCCATTCAGCAGCAATTTAACCCGCAAGCACACCGCAACACAACACAGATAAAACAATTTCTATCGGCCTTTACAGTATCTACCGGCTCCTGCCATTTGGGATATTCACCTATTTCAAGGCTTAAGGCATGCTGCAGAGCCTGRCCGCAGATCCTTCTCTATCTGCTGCGGGAAATTTGTTCCTACGGGTCACTTTCAGGGTATTTTTTTCCCATCTGCTCTCTTTCTTCAGTCAGGCAGAAGCAGGGGCGCCGCTGAAGTTAGGATGCTCTAAGGAACCGCTAAACTTCCACCGCACGCTCCGGTGCGGCACCGCCGCCCCCTCCCCRGGAASAAGCCGGTGACCCGCTCGCCCCGGCAGCAGCCGAGGCCTCTTCTCCTCTGCTCTTCCCTCCCCTCCGCTGCCCTGCCCGGCTCCGGGGAGGCGGCCGTGCCGGCGCTCGCCCACTGCGGCGCGCCGGGAAGGGGAGCGCGGCCGGGCTGACCGCAGGCCCCGCGGCCCCTCCGCCCCCGACTGCTGCGGCTCCGCCGGGCGCCGCTGCTCGCCGAGGGGCCCCGCACCGCCCCGCACCGCCCCGCACCGCCCGCCGGATGCGGCCCGGCGAGCAGCGAACTTCAGAGCGATCGCCGCATTGCCCCCCCGGCCGGCGGAGCCTGCCCGAGAAGGGCCGAGCGGGCTCCGCGATGCCGGCCAGGCCTCGCCGGTCTGGGGTCACACCGAGCGGGGCGGGTCCGGCCCCGGGGGGCCGCCGGGCGGGGGCCGGGCAGG
>NW_026623653.1:429557-430986 GCF_030028575.1 Malurus melanocephalus | reverse complement strand
GGATACCCCGCCGGCCCGCGCTCGCCGGCCCCGCGTTCAGACACGGCGATCCTGGCAAGGGCCGGCTGCCCTCCGTGCGCCGCCGAAAACGCTCCTCTTTGTCTGCCCGCCTCCGGCGGGGTCCGAACTCCGAGCAGCGGGTGAGCCCGGGGCTGCCCAGAAATAACCCGGCGGGCCACCGGTAACTTTACACCGCCCGCCGAGCGCCCTCCGCGCCGGCGCCGCAGCCCGGGCTCGATTTCCTCCACAGATAAGTTTTACCGGCCTCGCCGTGGGGAGGAAAGTACCGTGTCCCCGTGCCGCCCCCCCGCTCCCCTCCGTGCCCGGGTCTCCGCCGCCACGGAGCGAGCGGCCCCCGGGCGGGATGGCGCGGCCGCCGGGGATGTCCCTCCGCTTTATGTAACGCTCCCCGGGCAGCGCCGAGCCGGCAGGGGTGACGGGGAAGGGTAAATGCGGCGCGAGGGGATTTAAATTAGCCCCGATACATCTTTGAATTTTTCTTKTTAAACAGACACCCTGCGCTACACATCGATCTAACACACACAGCCGTAYATRTACACATACACACACACRCRYATAYAWAYAGATATGTAATTATTACGATTTTTTYAACCCGAAAGAAACTAAGTTGGGGCACTTGGGCTTCTCGCCGCAGCCCGGGCTGGGCTGAAGGAGAAGCCAGAGGAGCTGACAGGAGGCTCCAGCAGCCCCGTTCCCCGCCGCCGCTGCCCGAGGAGTCCCCGCGCCTCGGAGGAGAGGATCCACGGCGGGGGGAACTCCCGGGAAACCGGCGAACGGAGCGGAGTGGCCGGTCCTGGGAATGCGAACTGCGGCGAGGGGCAGGCAGGCAGCAGGCACACACACATACACACACACACGGAGGCGCAGGGCAAGCTCCGTCCACCTCATTGTTCTGCTCGGCACCGGCACGGACTTCACCCACCGCCCCCCGCCGGGGACCGAGCGCCCGGGACCGCGGGGCCGGCAGAGCCGGGGGGCGACCCGCGCCTCGCCCCGCTCCCGCCGGGCGCCGGTAGGGCGGGGGTGCCCCGTCGCCTCCCCGCAACATCGTCCGGGGGGACGGCGAACCGCGGGCGGGCTACCGGGGGACCCCCCGCTCCCCCCTCCCTCCCCCGCCGCGGCCGGGCCAGGGGTGCCGGCGGGGCGGGCCGGGCCGGAGCTTACCTTCGTACATGGGGGCCATCGGTGCAAGGACGCCTGTTATTCATGGCAACGCCGCCACGAACGACGCGAGATCGCAGCCCCCCAAACTCAACACACATCTGCCATCTTGAGCGGGTGTCTCTCGGCGGAGGCGAAGCTGCCGCCTGCCTTCTGCATCGCTGCCCACCTCAGCGCGGGGGGAGCCGGGCACATCCAGCCCCGCTGCCGGCCCTCCGACGCGGCCGGGGCGGGCGGGCGAACGGGC
>NW_026623653.1:382901-428407 GCF_030028575.1 Malurus melanocephalus | reverse complement strand
TAATTTTAAAACATCCGTCCCTCCAGTTGAGCTCTTGCTGTAGGATCACCAACCCGACGAGCATCATTTTTGCTCGTCGTGCATAAAGGAAAGCTGTAGGTGAAGCCACAGGAACCCCCTTTGCYTGACAGGAGCTTTACAAAGGAAGGTCACTCACCAGGTACCCATTACGCAGGCAAAGGAAGCTGAGACTCATGCAAAGCCTCTGGCAAAGGTGGAAACAAAACCTCGGGCTGTGATCCTGCATTAAGAGCCGTCTGGATGTGCCTGCCTGGAGCTCCTTACAGATGAGCAGCCTGGGACTGGACCGGTGGAGACGYGAGTCCCTTTGTGCCTGCTGATCCCCCAAAGCGCTGCCTCTCGCTGCTGCTGGTGCCACCCAGACCTCTGCCACCGCAGGACTTGGTGGCACCGGGCTCAACACCCGGCTGCTGCCGCTCGTGTCTCGAGGACGAGGCAAGAGGTAACTTTTATTTGGGGGTTTCAGGGCTCTCCAGCCAGCCCTGCCCTTGTCTCGGGGTGTTGCAGTGCCAGGGAACAAGCCCTGCTGACCGGCCGATGGAGCAGGATGGCCATGGCTGCGCTGCGGTGGCAGTGACCCCAGGCTCCTGTGGGCCATCTCGTTTGCGAGGTTTCCTCAGCGTTTTGCACGATTTTTCTCCCTCCGCTGAAAAATGCCTGAAACTACAGGAGAGCTGTCTCATGCCCCATTAGCATTCTGTTTGCAACACGAGGCTGAGGATAYGGGGAGCGCCATGCAGGGCTGGTGGAGGTGATCGAGGGCTCAGAAGTGGGCTGGGATGGCACTGGAGGAGTATGTACAGCAGAGGGAGCAAAACCTGCTCCAGTCTCATCCCTGTTTCATTTTGAGGGTGATTCCGTGATCAGCCATCACTAAAGCTTGGAAAGAAATGGACCTGCGTCCAGCTGGACCCCTGGGCAAGTCCAGGCCAGAGGTGGAGAGCAAGCATGTGGATGAGAGCAGGTTATTTGAATTTCCTTCTTGTCCCTCTTCTATTTTAGCTATGGTGACCCTCAGGGTCCAGTTCTAGGCACAAGCTGAAAGCCTCATATTTTACTGAAAGGTATTTCTGGTCACTGTAATTCTGCACTGCTCTCTTCTTTATGGTGGAGAACCTCATCTGCTTTCTGATGCTTCTGATCCCAGCCTGTCTCCCTGCCCCTGATCAGTGCAGCAGCCGTGGAGCCCCATCTCAGAGACACAGAGGAGACGTGGAGAAGAGTTGGAGAAGGGCAGAGGACAAAACCAGAGGAGCAGGCTGYGACTGGAACCAGCTTCTCTTCTTGCCATTGCGTTCTGCTGTGGGATAGCTCCAGGTCAGTCAGAGCACCCTCACTCTGTGCTGTGTGAGACTGCACTGATGATTTCTTCTTTGTTTCACCCTGAGCTGCCCCACAGCCCTCGAGGTCTGTGTTAACTCCACGTCCATCAAAACTGCCATGACGCAAAAGCTTAAAATTTAAATCAAACTCGCTCCTTGCCAGAAGAAAAGAAGGAAGGGGTTGTCAGAGATGTCTGCAGGACTCACCACGTGTGGTCTGGGCATGGAAATGGAGCCCCCTGGTCCTGTGGCTGGCGGGTGGAGCACAAAGGGGACCAGGAGCGCCCAAATCTGCGTGTGACACACTCAAGGAAATGCTAAAGCTGTTGGCTTCAAAGCACAGGTTATTCTGCCTGTCTTAGAGAAAAGGTGCTGAACTTGAGGAACTACTTGGCTGGTCCAGGATAATAATTCCTGAATGCCTCTTGGGTTCGGTGTGGCCAAGGACATTACAGACTCTCATCCTCTCATAATTTGTCCAAAGATAGGAAAATTAATGAGCGTGTTTTCACCAACAAGGGCTGTTCTGGTCTTACATRTTTTTAAATGTTGTTGCCAGATGAGGCCACATTTGGTTGGCCCAGGCTGGCTGTGAGAATGTGGAGCAGAGRGGAAGCTGGTGWTTTGTGGGCACSCAGAGGGASCWGGGATTTGCCCAGCTGGGCACAGCCATCCTCCCCAGCTCACACTGGAGCCTCTCCAGAGCATTTTTTTTGGAGAGGTGATTGGAGCTAGGAGAGTACAACCCCTTGCTGTACTCTCCACTGCTGTGAACAGACAGGGATCCACTCTGGAGATGGCCCAGCCCTGAGCCTACAACCCTCTTTCCATTCTCCCCAAAACTGAGTATCCATGCCAGGATGTTACACCCGTGGTCATCTGGGGGTCCCTGAGCCTCTGCCAGAGCTAAGGAGTGACCCCACCAGGCAGAGACATYGTGGTCCACTCTGTGTGCCTGAGACTGCAGGGAGTGGCACTGAAATCCTGAATCCTGAGAGCCTTTCCCACCTCAGCAGAMCTGCTGCTTCTCTTTGTCTGCTTCACTTGTGACAGGATGGCAAACCAGTGCTGGAGAGGCGCCTTTCAGTGCCTCATTTCAAATTTTTTCATTGTTTTATTTGCAYATTTGGGTCTCCCCTGAACACAGCCACAGTGTGGGTGCAGGTCCATGGCATGCTCAGCTGTGTCACTGTGTCATGGAATGCCATGTGGCCTTTTCACAGCCCTGGACTGGCACTCATGGGGCTCCATTTCTGCTCCACAGATGCAAATCTCAGTGGTCCTGGCACAAAACTTCTCCAGAAGGACACGTTGTGTTTCACTGGTGTGTCTCAGGGCCCTGAGCCTACACTTTACTGTTTCCTGCTGGAAATGGTGAGATTTTGGGCTTCTTTCCTCTTGGAAACTCTTACAGATTTTGAAATTCAACTTTAAGAAGAAAGGCAGATGAGTTTTAAAACATAGTTTTTGCTCATCATTCCCATTTTATGGGGGTTGTGTGGATGGACACAAGATGGTCTTTGGTCTCTCAGAACCAGAAATGCCACAGTGGTAAGAGCATTGCCAGAGGTGCCTGCTGCTGAGATTCAATCTTTTCCTCTTTCCCTCAAAGCTGGGTGGTTTGTGTATCCAAGTTTTCTCAGTTTGTTGTCAAACAAATCCGCTGCATTTGTTTTTTCAGAAAGATTGAGCCTAAAACTGTACCAATAAAAGACTGTATGGTACATTAAAAACAACAACATAACAAACAAACAAAAAAAAAACCAAAACAAAAACAAAAAAAAAAAACCAAAAAAACAAAGAAAAAGCAGGAGAGAAAGGCTGTAAGCACACAGGGTGAGCACAACCCCTTCAGTGAAAACCTTTCATACCTTTTTGCCTTCACAGTGAAGCTGGAAGGCAGCAAGGTGTTAACAAGGATCAGACCCCAAATCTTTCACATTAAGCAAAGCAAAATATTTCTTTTTAAACACCAGGGGAAGGTTTCCCAGTGAAATATACACAGTTGTTTTCTTTTTAAATGTAAATCAGTGAGGAAACGGACAGTTTAATTAAAAGCAAAATTATTAGGTAAGTGCTGAGGGAATCTACATTATTTGCTGGGTACACTCACATATTTTTACTGGCGAGTCAATTGCAATTTTAAATTTCTTTCCACCTAAAAAGACCAGCTCAGAGAGTGGCCACTGTGATGTGGAATATTTTGGGGGGAATTTTTCCATGGATGCTCAGAATGTCTGCTCTTTGTGCAAGTTGTGGATGCCCAGCTATGACATGACAATTAAATCTCTGCTAATCACAGAATATTCTGAGCTGAGGAGACCATCATTAGCAAACATGATACCTCTGCAGCGTCATCTGGAGAAAATCTTGAGTCTGGTGACAGCAATTTTGGGTGACTGAAACTTGGGCTTAGGGCTGGGATGCTGTGGGAAAGGTGCTCCAGTGTTAACTGACTTGGCACCGTGCTGGACTCTGCTCCCTTCTGCCACCTGTCCCTCTACACACAACTTTTTTTATTTGTGGATGCCCCCTGCCCCTTCCCTCAAGCCTGTGTGTCCCTCTTCCACGTGACAAATGACACAGAGGACTCCCAAACACATCAGAGCACAGCCAGGCTGGGACAACAACCACTGCTTCTTCCAGAGGTTCTGAGTGGGGGCACTTATCTTTGAGCACACATGGGCAATGTGCTGCACACTCGATTGGGGCTGGGGACTGACAGCTTTGTCACAGCTGAAATTCAAAATAAGACCGCAAAATTATTATTATCCCCTGCAGCAGCAAGTGGGACTCAGATATTTTCACTCAGTCTGAACATCAGTGCAGCTCACGGATGTAAATGCCCCTTTCAGGGGGCAGCAAATGCATTTAGAGTGCAGAGGGCTGAGATGATGCTGATAAAGCCTCRGTGGTTTTGACAGATGTGCCCTGGTACAGCCAGGAGTGTGGCAATGAGCAGCAGGACAGATGCTGTGAAATGCTTTAGGTACCAGGGATGGAGGGAAGGTGCAATGAAAGCCTGATCAGTGCCCTGGGGAAAGCAGGGATCTGGGTCACCTCATCCAGGCCCAGCACCACATCTGATCACATTTCTGAGCTTGCTTCCCCACCAGGAGKATCRCTGAAATAAATGCCCTAAAAAGGAYGTGGCCTCTRCGTTTGAGGGGTTAAACACAATTTCCCATCGTCGAGCTTTTGCAGTTGGCTCAGGTATTGTTGAAGGATCTTGGATCCTTTTCTTCTTATTATTAATAAAAGAAACTTTGAAATATATATTAAAAAAAAAAGTGCTTATCAGATAATGAAATTCTAGCTGTGGTTGTCTTTCAAACAAGCAGGGCCATGATTTAATTGGAAGTAATTATAGTCTTTTCTGAAGTATAATTTTTAGGGTATTTTTTCCCSTGACATTTGCAGTGTGGAAATTAAAAATAAAACGATGTCAGAATCACGAGATTTCAATCTGTCTTCAAACAATAATGTGGGCTAGTGTCAGAGGTTTGTCCTTGGCTGGAAGGAAGGAAAACTCACTGAAGAAAATCCTTCTCTTGAAAATCGCCAATAGCACCTAGTGGTGCCTTTTCTGTGCTGAGAAATTCCTGAGAGACTTCTGCTTCCCAGAGCTCCCTAGAAAYCCTCCTACCTCTGCTGCAGTGGGAAAGGGCACATCAGCACCCAGCTCCTGAGAGCACCACATTTGTGATGCAGGCTTTGCTAATTATTCCACCAGTAAAGCTGTGTTGAAAGAGACACTCAGAGCATGGGAAAAAAAAATCGCATTCTATACAATGAAGATTAAATGTAGTCCTTGTATCCTGCTGAAAACAAAGTTATTTCCACGTTTCTTTCTCCCCCAATATTTTTTTCAAATTTTTAAGCAGGACATTTTTCAAATTATCTCTTGCTAAGTTTTACCCTGTTTTCACCTTGCAATTCCTCATCTTCCTTTGGTGAAAACATCAGCATTTCCTTCCTTTGGTGAAAACATCCCCTATAAACTTTAACTCACACTCTCTGTCTTACTCAAAGTGCCATTTCCAAGGGAGGGACAGTCTCTGCCAGCATCAACTCTACTTTTTTTGGCCAGTGGCACCAGCAGGGCCCCGTGGTAGAGGCTCAGATTCTGTAGCCTGTGTGGTTCTGGTGATGCTGTGATGCYCCTGGACACACATGCAGCTCCAAATTCAGCCCCTCAGAGGAATGTGTGGCCCAGCCTCTTAAATCCCCTTCTCCAGGCTTCAAATCAAGTCTGTAGGAGTGTGGACGCACACAATCTCACACTCTGAATTCCCTGCTTCTGCATCTGGAATTTTGTATAGCATGCCCATTTAAAATCAATTCCTGTACATCCATCAAAGGGAAAGGAGGAAATTATTTCAGAATAAAAGGGCAAAGTATATAGAAAGAAAAAGTTACATATGAGGTGGTAATTCAGTGTATGAAACGCTGTATAGGATTGTGTGAGGGATGCTCAGCTCTGCAAAGCATGTTGGCTTTTTGATGAAGCATTAGGTGGGGTCCCCTATCATTACAGACTCCGTGGAGTTATTAACAAGATGATTTACCAGCCAAATTCCCACTGGGCAATGCCTGCCTGGCTCACTCATGTCCCCCATCTCCTCACTCTCCACCTTAAAAACCCCATTGCGTGGCCTTTCCAGAGAAGAACAACAATGTTTCATCTCAAACGTGGCTTCAGCAACAAGGGAAGGGATTTCCCTCTCCTCTTCAGCCTCTGAAACAGCCTTTTCAAAGAGAAGCATTTTATTATACAGGAAAAAAAAATGTCTACAGACTGAGGTAAAATTTTGGTCAGGCCTTATAAAACAAACTGGGTGACTTCAAAGCAATAAAASTTTCCGTGGCACTTTGCCAGAGCTGATCTTCTGTACTTCAGGGATAAGTAGGGATGTGCTGACAGAAACCTCGTGGCTTCCAACCTGTGCGCTGCGTAGAGCCTCGAGGGATTTTCTGGAAAGCAACTGCTTTTCCAAAGTTAAACATTTTTATCCCCCCCACTCCCAAAATGGCCATCACAGCAGCAGTGTTTCAAAGACAAGCACACGTGTTTACTTCCAYGACTTGCATGCTGTCAACAGAAAATATTTGAAATCGCAGGCAAAGTTTCCAAGGAAGAAGAGATGGAGTTTTCTTTGCTTTGGTTGAATTTCTGAGTGCCTTCCTACAGTCTTTTCCAGTCTTTGCACCACTCCCTTGCTCTGCTGGGAGCCTGGAGATCGGAGCCCCCCTTGGATCTGTCTGGGAGCTCTGTTTGGGTGCTGTGGGCCAAGGAGAATGTTAGGGACACACAGTGCCAGCCACATCACAGTGCTGAGCTTGGCAGGAGCCTTTGGGCCAGGGGTGGAAAACCTTCTAATATATATTTGGCTATCTTGTGGTCATTGTCCCTTTTTCCAGCCCAGATTTCAGTGAGTGCCAAGCCTGGCCATGATGTTCATCTCTGTTAATGCTGTACTAATAACATAGCTAAGCCTAATTGGTGAAGGGTTCCCATAAAAACATTGTACCTTGCTGATTWATCAGCAAGGTAAAATATAATAAATAATATTTAATATTATTATAAACTATAATAAAATAATATCATTTATTTTATAGGTCTGTGACTATCACAGCTTTAAAAATTTTAATCCTGAGTCTTGTCTTGAGACCCTGCTGCCCACCCACTTCAGCACAGAGAGAGACAAATAATTATTTACTGCTCCTCAAAAGAGCACCCAGCCACACTCACCCTTACTGCTGCACAGTAGTCCATCTAATTGAAATAAGAACATAAGTAAATTGTTTGTCAAGGCAGTTTATTAGGAAAAGATTGCTGTGTCAGGCGCTCCCTCGCTGTGAGAGATGCTATGTTGTCTCTCTTAATATTTAATGTCATTTTAATAATATTTCCCAGTTAGGGGTGCAGGCTGATGCTACAGACTAAACCCTGCCAAAGTGGGGAGGAATAAAAGCTTGAGGTCAGCTTCATTCCATTGACTTTTCCACCTGGAAGCTGGGCAAAGAGCAGTGCTGTGCTTTTTCCAAGGGACTCAGCCCTTCCTGGGTAAATCTCTCAGCAGCTTCATCTCACATTTGTGGACGTTCCCTTTCACTCACTCAGAACGACACTTTGAAAGGTGAGGGCCACATCCTGAGGTGGTGGAGATGAGAAACCTTTCTGCCTTTGAAAAACCCTTATTTTTTTTGGGATAATGCTCCTCTTGGGCTCATTAATCAGACAGTACCATRAACTTCTGGATTTCTCCCAAGCTTGTGATTGCATCTGCAACGCTCTTGGGTGTCGGTGGCAAGCCTTGTTTTGGGAACCTCTGGGTTCTAAAGTCAGAAGTGTTTTAGCTCAAGGAGTGGGGATCTGCAGTTTGAGTATCAAAGGTCCTTGCTTGTAAAGCATCCTCAGTGCCTCAGTGTCCCCCTCCAGCCCTCACAGAGCCCATGCCATCCCTCCAGCCATCTCCTGGCTGCTCAGCTCAGATCTTTCCTCGTGAAAGACTCCTGGCTGAAGGAGTGTGCAGTCAGACCCTTTTGAAGCTGCTGCATAACAAGCCGTGTTCTTTTCCCAAACATCACCAGGCAGTTCAGTAATAATTACGTGAACTTTGTAATCAGCCAAACCAGCATGGGCATCTACCTGACCCGCACGTAGCATTTGTGAGTAATTTTACACAAAGGGCAGGTACTTYTGTGCTTGGTGCACAGGCCTTGTGCACAAACAGCCACAGAAGGAGGGCCCAATTATAAATAAACCATCCTCAGTTGTCACTTTGCTGTCTCTGACTTCCCACGCATTCAAATGGTGAGACTGATTCATTTAATCTTACTCTAAAGCAGCAAGCCACAGAGTCGGTTTCCTGACAGTTGCTTCAAAAACTGTAGCTGAGCTCTCTTAAATTGTCTTCCCTTGTATTATATTTAGACATTGTGATTAGAGTATCTGTCATGATATGCTTTTACTTTAAGGCAGGAGTTCAAGCCGCTGTCTGAAAGCAAACAGAGATGCTCCTGGGAGCCAGAGGGGCACGAGCGCTGGGGTTTGGCATTTAGGAGCAGAGATCTTGTGCTGCTGGTTCCCCTGCAAAGCCAGCTTTCTGAAAACCCCAGTTTTTAAATAAGTGCAACATTACTTACCATAATGAGACTKCTGGGAAGGGTGGAGGCAGTGAAAGACTTAGCGGCTGTTTCCAAGGGTTTTAGAAATATCAGCTGAGCAATTCTTACGTTCTTCCCTTCTCCCCTCCTTCCCTCTTCTCCCCCCCTCCCCAAACCTTGTCAAAGGCTTGAATGCAAAATCTGGACACTCCTGTCATATGAACATGGCTTTTATATGTTTGTGCCGTTGCAAAGCAGATTATAATGACTACACTTCATGCATTTTACCCTAATTAAGTCAGCAGAGGTTTCAACACAGATACAAACTCGACGTGCAAGCTCTGCCCTTGACAATTGCCTAACAAAGAGAATACCTGAAAGCTCTTGTTTTGCTAAATATGCTGTTTAATATTTTGTAATGCTCAGGTAAATGCAGAATGTAGAGTCTTGCTGGTTTCTCTAGTGTTGTGGAGGATGCTGTTAGGATCATGCTCAAGGAGGTTTTCCTGTTCCATGATTTGCTTTGCCAGAGCTCTTGTCCAAATGTGATTGGATTACCATTCTTTTAAGAATGGTCGTATTCCTTTTCCCTCAGATAAAAATGCCATGCTAGAAGTTTCCCACCATCCCTGTGTCTCTAGAGAGAGTCTTGGAGACTTGAAGGTGACTTTTCTGAAAAATGGTCTCAATATAATTCCAAAAATACTTTGTAATTTGGAGCCTGCTCCTCAACCTCCAGCAGAGATCAAAGAGATGCCAGAAAAAAAAATTAGGCACCATGCATTCCTAGGAGCTGAGCCTTTGGCTGTTATGAATCAATCAACCACCCTTTTATCAGCCAGATATAAAATGACTTAGGGCACTTTGGAGCCAAAGGCTRGTGGTACAAGGCTAGTGGTACAGTACGAGATCTATGTTTTCAAACTGTGTTTTTCACATCTTCTTGTTATTTTCRCCCTTCAAGCTTGCTTGGCCAGTTGGGTATGAGAAACTTGTTCATCTGTGGATGGGGTGTASGGGGTGCTAATTGCTGTCATTGGTATTTATGAGGTTCCAGCGCTGGGGTTCCAGGTGCAATAYTGAGATAAGCATTGAAGKTACTGAATGTGGACTCTGCTCTTCYCACCCCAGTGCTTGGCCCCTTTGACTCAAAGACTTTATCCTCTCCCTGCTGCTCAGATCAGGGAGCTTGAGAAAAAGTGAGGTTTGTGAAACAACCCTGGCTGGGAGCTCAGCTGGGCTGTATGTGATGCCTGTGGCTCCATCTGGGATGGTGTCCTGCTCCTGTCCCTCATCCTCTGAGTGAYCCCAGGCACTGGGAGCAGACCCCACAAAGCCTGCAGCCTGCACACCAGCTGCTGCTGAACTCTTTTCTGTAGGACCTTTCCCAAAATCCAGCAAACTGGGAGAGCTGMAATCAATTGAGGTGCTGCTTCCCAGGCTGTGCAGGGTCACAGGAGTGTCCCAGTCAGACAGCATGGAAAGCTTTGATCTATTTGGACAAGGAACTGCTGGAAAGCAGAAGCTGCTGGAGCCTGGCTGGCATCAATGTGAGCATTTCTTCTGGCTACTGGTACTRAAGGGACAGTTTGCTTCTCAGACAAACTAAACCCTTTGACCAACTTGACCACAGCTGTGACCAGAGACTTAGTCTGAGCCTGATTCTGAGAAAAACACATGCCTGGAACTCCATTTCCACCACTACAGAGAAATTAATGTGAACCCACAAGAAAGTGGAGATGAGCTGAAAAAATGCAGGTCACGGTAGCAGTTTGTTCCTAAATGGGACAAAAATTTCTTTAATGTGGATGTAGAAGGAGATGTATTTTGTTTCTATTATTACTTGATGGTGGGAGGATAAAGGRAAATTTTCTCACAACCCCAAGAAASAAGTGTTCCAAACAAGTTTTTAAAATGCAAAAATTAAAACAAAAAAGTTGGGAGAAAAATTTAATGGAGAATCTGTGCAAAACTTTTTCTCCCTTCTTTTTGATCAGCTCTGATGGTTCTAATTGATGTCTGAGGAGAAAACTCAATGATTTAGAGACGAAGAAGAAAGGAATCGCCAGAAGGTTGACAGAGAGCAAGCATAGTTAGAATCAGGTTACACTGACACCCAACGACCAGGCAGCAGCTTCCAAGGGAACATACATACCCACATAAATGGGGAAATAATCATAAATGAGTAATTAATCTAGCAGAAATAAAAATGGAAAGCTGAAARACAAAAAGAAAAGAGAAGTACATGAGGTTTTTGTTTTTGTTTTTTTTTTTTTTGTAGATGTAGAGGCTTGCATTTTACATCTAAAGAAATAGGGGAAGAAACTTAAATACATATTTAGAAGAAAAGAATTCCAATGGGAAATGTGAAAAGAACCACAAGCTTTTATGAGGAAGCCTCTGAAGAGACAAAACTATAAATGCACAATTCCAAATATCAACCTTCGCTTCAATAAAAAACAGTAAAAAACTACAAATAATTCATTCTGYAGAGAGTGAAAGCAAACTTTTGGGAAAGCACCTAGGGACAGTGCTGGGAATTGCTTACCCTATAATCTTTGCTCCTGTCACTGGGCAGTAWAAGTGAGGTGGGTATTAGAAGCATTATTTATTCCAAGAAACACTGCATTCCTTATTTTTCACCACTATCTTCTTAGGGTCAGGTRTATTTATAGAAACCTGCTSAAAGCCCTGGGATGCACTGCCWTCAGCCTCCCAGCATTGTCCACTCRGGTCAGCAGAAGGACAAAAGGCTCCTCTGCAATGAAATGYCCTTTCCCACAGAATCCTAGAAAGCTTTGTRTTGGAAGGAACCTTTAAACATCATCTGGAGCAGCTCCCACAGGGAGACAGGGACATTTTCACCTAGAGCAGGTTGCTTGGATGTTTCCAGGAATGGGGCCTCCATCACCTCTCTGACAGTGTTTCACCACCTGCATTGTAAGAAATTTCTTTTGTTTACCAAGTCTGAATGTACACTCCTTTAGTTTAAAACCCTTGTCCTATTGCTACTGTCCCTATTAAAAAGTCACCCTCCATCATTCCTATAAGGTATTCCAAAAGCCTTCTCTTCTCCAGTTAAACAACCCCAACTCTCTCAGCCTTTCCTCATGGAAAAGGTGCTCCAGCCYTCTAATCATTTTGAGATTAAGCAGAAAATATCAGGAAAGCAGGATCTCACTTCTAGAGCTCCAGACTGAAAACCCAGTCTTTATCTGAAAGGCAAGATGGAAAACAAATCTAAATATGCTTCCTTTGCTCATCACCACAAGGTACCTTGTGTACCCTTCTTCCTCATGTTTCTGGATGAAAGAAAATTCAGCCAGCTATTTTTCACCAAATTAAAGTCATCGCTGTCAAAATAATTCTGGATCCAAAAGAGCCAAATAAATTTGATTGTTCATGTAGAAATGTATTTTGGACAATGATAAAGAGCCAGGGCCAGCTGCTGCTCGCTTAGCTCTTATGTAGGCAATACCTGCATGGATTGCAGTTGGGGATGGCTGAAGAGAGCTGGGTGGGGGAATTGCAGTGCCATGAAATGAGCTGGAAATGGAAGGACTGGTGCTTGGACATCACAAAATTCCTCACCCTGGGATGTTCCAGAGTCCCCAGAGACAGCGCAGCCACGTTAGGAGATAACTGCAGGGACATCATAGGGAAAAGATTCAGGCAATGTGATTGAAAAGGAAAAAAAGGAAATAAAGCTCCTTTATGATTCCTGTGTGATTTTGTGTCTCTTAAAGCACTCTGGGTGGTGGGACTGGACATGTGGAAGGGCAGCACACAGACAGACTTCACCAGCTTGATAAACGAGAAAGACTGGTGTATTTTGACACTCCATTGCTGTAACTGGCCTTTGGTGAGAMACTCTTTGGCCAGTGCAATTTCCAGGGATAATTTCTCTCCCCTCATGTATTCCCTGCCTATTGGGCACATGAGAGCTGTGCTATTTAACCCTCCTTCCCCTTTTTTATACTCCCCCTTCCCACACAATCCATAGGCAATGTTGTATGCAATGACTTCCCTCCCCCAAACTTTCCCTGTTTCAGTTGGTGTCACCACAAAGGAATAGATTATTAGTGACACTGATCCCAATTTAATCCTTCCAATAATCTGATTTTTTCCAAGCCTATTTATATCCTTGAAATGACAGTAGGGTTTAAAGTGATACAAATACCTGGGCCTAAGAGCTGGTACTATCCACACCAGTCTGTCTGTTCCAGTTTTGACCCTTCAGAATAAAATGTAACCCCAAATATTATTTGATAAATCCCTTCCCAAGTGTTTGTAGTGCTAGATTGGTCCTTGGTTGCTCTTTTTGACTAGCTTTCTTGCACTACAGGTTTATTCTTCATTACACTAGTATCAAGCTGAAGTCCCAAAATAAGTTTTAAAGCTCATATAAATGTAGAATTTCTTTTCCCTGTGTGGATTTTAATAACTTTCTGGTGTCTGGAAATGATCTAGAAGTAAAGYTTTCATAGCAGTGTAAGAAGTATAAACCCGTTCTAGTTTGTTATTTCATCCAGCAACCTGAGAACTTTTTTTATTTTCCTGGGCTTTGAGGTGATCAGCCAATGTTTTCTCCCATCCCCAATCTCCTTAAGAAGCTTATTAATGTTCTACATTRAAAATAAAGACAAACCAATCTGAAAACAAAGCCATCCTTAGGGCTGCATATTRTAAATGTGCTTGCTGGACTATTTCCACTATTTGTAACTAATTCATTTTAATATTGCTCCTGTTTCTTGCTAGATCTGCAGAACTTCAGTTCACACATAGCCAAGGAGTAGTTCAACCAACAGTCACCAGGTTTTTGCTCTTTTTCTCACCCCCAATCTTATAATTCAATGCAGTGACTTGTTTATATAACCAGATCCTTTTGTTTCTCCAAAAGGGAYTTGGCTATTTCACTTGAGCGACAACACCCGTGGTAGGTGATGGTTTGTTTTTTCCAAAGCAAAGACCTCTGATTCCAGCAGAATTTACATTCCAGTAATAAATATTTAAAGGAATTATAATGGAACTGAGGCAAAGAATGTCTCTCTGAAGCACAGACACACAGACACACAGACACACACAAAGACATGCACGCTCACAGTCAATAAGTCTGGGGTTGCTCTGGTACAGAAGGTGCCTCTGTTCAAACCTTGAGATATTTTGCTTTTTCCATTAGGAAACTTGGCCACCTTGGATTTTTAATACCCCATAAAAACCTTATAAAATGTTATTCCTTGCTGTCAATGTAGCAGATCACTCGAACATCCATCTCAGAGGCATATTCTGCAGCAGGGTCTCTTTCTGTCCCTGAAACATGTAAGGAAGAGTACAATCCATGCTGATTTCTTGGTGTCCTTTCTCAGGTATGAGCTTTAGGATTTCCAGTCATCTCTGTTTTTTTGATATCTTTACAACAGACTAAAATAAATGACACAAGAATGGCAGTTTTGGAACACATCAGGGCTACACAACTACTTTTTGGCTTCAAATGGGTAGGCTGTTATAAAGTAATTGAGATGCTGATGTACTTTTCCATTCACAAAGCTTGGAGTTTCCCCTATGGGCAAAACACTACATGATATCTTAATTAATGATAGTGAAGATCCTATATATGACATAAACAAAAGAGCTGCTTTTAAAAAATAATTTAAAAAAATATTCCAACTCTTTTGAGAAAGAATGAACTGATGCCAAAAAGTAGAATAATGAAAATCAAAAGATAAAAGAAGAAAGAATATGAATAAGTATTGGTGTTACCTGCAAATGTAACCTTTGCCAACCAGAAAGTGTTTATTTTGACCTTCTGACACAGCAGAGTGAGCTGGACTCTGACACATCCCTCTTCAGACTGGCAGAGGAAAATGCCATGGCCAATGCTCTTCTTGTTCTCCCCCACTGGGTTATCTGCATGTGCAGGAATTTGGGATGGGAGCAACACACTGATGGCTGCTTATTGAGGGATGACCATGATTGTCTCTGACTTGGAAAGCTTGAAATGTAAAGGATGTGTGGGAACTGCAGAAGGGCTGTATCTTACAATCTACCCAAAAAGCAAATYAAAGGAATGAAGAAATGGGTGTTGGGGTCTTGGGGAGGGGTTCTAAGGGGAGGCAGAGGGTTACATGGGGTTTTTGCATTCATTCCTGTGTCCAGGGCTAAGCAGGAAAACAATAGTTCTCCATTTCCACCCTATCTCTGTTTTTTCACCTTTGGAATCTGGTTATTCTTAGCTCACTAGGTTTAAATTGCTGACCTGACGTGAACATATCCATCTTTCATGTTGATCCTGGCTTGAACTCAACAGAAACAGAAGTAAGAGTGGAAAAATAACCCTTCTGACAGCTGGAGAYGATGATGCTGAACCAGTTTAGGAGGAACAGAAGGTGATCACAGGTATGTAGAAGGTCTCTGTCTGCTCACAGTTAAAAGAGAGGATGTTCATGGACATGTGAGGATGGACATGGAGTCACCAGTGGAGAAGCAGGGACAGATGTATTTGTACTCATTAGCCCCCATTGCTGCGTTCAGTTTTCTGCAGGTATCACWGCAGGGAGGCAGCCCTGGCAGAAGTTCACTTTGGGATGGATCCGCTGGCCAGGAGAGGGAACAAGAAACCTCCTGCAGGAAAGGGGAGACYATCCAGCCCAGGAGAAGCTCCTGGGAAAGGGCAAAGCGTGGACAGAGGCAGGAGGGCCTCCCCAGCTCCTCCAGCTCACCCTTCCCATGCCAGCCCTGCTCCATCTGCTGGCAAGAAAAATGCGGAGCCGCTGCCGCTTCCCCGTCGGGATCCAGCCCCTCCTGACCTCATCCCCGGCCCAAATTCTCCTTGTCTTCATTTCATCTGCTGCAAACACCGAGGGTGAGAAGAGCAGAGCCTTCCCCAGACACAGGAGGGAGAACAACCCTTATTTTTGGATCCCTGCTTTCCCATGAGCTTCCCTCTATTTTAGCCTCTAATATGTCATCAAAGTTTCAAATTAAGCACTGTGCATGCCGTGTATTTGTATCTGATCTCCCGGCTGGGAAGTTGATTTCCCTGCTGGCCTGTGGTCAGTCAAACCCAATGGAAATAGCCAGTGAATCCCCTGAGGCTGCATGGCACATTGGGATGTGCTGGGAACAGAGGGGGATGGCAGCACAAGCTCMCAGGGAACCAGGGTGCAATCTGAAAGGTGTTCAGGGAAAACAGGAGTTCTTTAGCTCTTTGCTTTGCTGCTTGCTTTTACAAGCACCTTGTAAGGTTATTGTTTTGGCTCTGCCACCATTTTTCCCTTGCTTACGAAGTATTTAAGAGAACACACTGAGGAAAACTCTGATTTTTTCAAAATATGGAAGCAACGTGGAAAGCTCCTGCCATGTATGAGCCTGCATGGCATTGTGAATTTGACTCTCTCTGTACATGGAGATGCAGGGTGTTCACAGCTCCTCTGTGAAAGGGTTTTCTAGCTCCGGCACCATTGGCATTTAATGCTTTTTCTTCTCGTCCTGCCTTCTGCTTTTGGGAAATCATCTGCACCTGGAATTTGCATCTCTTTTCCATACAGGAAAAGAAGCACGTTCATCCTCCTGTGGTCCTTACATATGGCAGCTCTGTCAGCTCTGGGTTCCAGGCAGTGGGGTGAATGGGGTGGGCTGAGCTTCCCCACATCCATCAGCCCCTCAGGGAGGGAAGAAGGGCAGCCAGCATCAGACCAATGTTTACAGAAAGTTTAGTCTCCAGTGGATTTCCCTATTCCAGCGAAACAATAGGAGGGTCTTGTGCTATATTATCCACACTTCCTCTTTATCCTGATATTATCTGTGAATTCTTGCAAATAATAAATGACTGAGACCATTATTGTTCTGGGAAATAGGAAGATGAAAACATTAGATGGACCTTAGCAGTTTCAATAGAGTTATTCATGGTGTATGTAGCTATGCAAGTCAGGAACTAGCAAAATACCTGTTGGAATAAGCAATAATCCTGTGCATTCACAAAAGCGGTTCTCTTACATCTCAATTTTAATAAGAGAGAATACCTCAGTCAATCAAGTGCTACAGAGTTCAAAACCTAACAAGAATGCAAACATAACTCTGCTCTTAATGCCACAAGATTTTTGGGAAGCAATCCATTCCAGCTCTTCCATGTATCTGATTTAATACAGACGTTCTGATATAAATTGCATGATGATGATTAATAAATCTTCTATCAATTGAACCTGAAGTCAAAAGAACATACTTTCTTTTTTTCTTTTTCTTTCTGAAACCTGCATTAAAATAGATTATTCAGAACTCTTGGAATGGAAAGTGCTAGGTCAAAACTCACATTTTTTTAGCAAGTCTATGAAAACTTACTATAAAAAGTCACATCCTGCAGAATCTCAACTATCCTGGAAGAATTATCCGGTTATGGCTTAAGTGTGCTATTCACGTGCTGCCAATTTGACATCAACATTGTTGACATTTTTTATGCATATGCAATTAATAAAAACTGGGCACAACTTTAAAGCTTTGGCTATATTCTGGACAGATTATGACTTTCATGTTCTTTGTGAAGTATTGTTGCATCTTGCTACCCACAAGGTCTAATTACTAAGAGGAGATTTTGCTCTGAAAGGAGAACTTTCTCTCCTTTGCACAGCCTTCCTCTGTGTTAGAAAAACAAACATTCACAGTTAGGCAAATAGGGCCGTGCTCCCAAAGGGTTTTTTTTTTTATGAGTCTCATACCATTTAGTGATCCTCTTGATCTCCCCAATTCAGGACAGCAATGACTGTGTGACAAACTTCACTTCTAGTTTTCCAAAGAATTTCCTAGGTTTGAGAACAAATGCCTAAATGAAGACACAAACACAAGGTAAAAACAGAACGTGCAATTTAGGCTCACCTTGCATGAGTCCATCAATGTGGGCAAAGATAGATTGTGAACTGAAAGCCTGAATAGGGCAAACTAATTCAGAATAAAGCAGCGTTAGTGTGAAATATGTGTCCAGCACAAGGAAGGRCAGTTACACAAGTGAAGCTACTTTGCAGCAACTCCCAATGTGGATAAGCCCTTAATTACTTTCAAAATCTCACCATTACTAAGCCATGCTTATAATTTCTAGAGGCCTTGAGTTTCTGGARCAACTGGAGTGTGAGATTCAATTGCATTCACTCCAGTGGAGGATACAGTTAAATATCGGCACGTTTGCTGAGGCAATTAACTAATTAGTGTACAGGAACATTTAAGTTTTTCCCATCTGATTTTGCAAMGGTATTTGGCAACACTTGCTCATGAGCTTTCATTTTTCACTACTTTCCTTCTCCCTTCACGGCAAACCAAAGAGCTCCCACCAGAAACAGAAAGACAATTGGAAATTTACTAACTTCCCATTTTCCCATTACTGAAAACAAACGTATTTGCTGAGTTTTGCGCTTTTTTTTTTTTTTAATGCAGACATACACATACAGACTTTTAAAAAAGAAATATTTTAAAGAAACCTTTCAGAGTGAAACCTTCGTCTGCGGCCTCGCAAAGCCTCCTTTGGCAGCCAAGAGCATGTGGGCCGGAGAAGCTGGGGGTGGTGGGGGAACTACAACCCCCAGAGGGCGTGGCGGGGGCAGACGAGGGGATACAGGGCACGGAGGCGCGGGGGCTTCTGGGAGTTGTAGTCCCGCGGCCTCGSCTGGCAGCTCTCCCAGCACCTGTCTGTTGTGTGGGAGGCGGCGATGGCTCCGCGCCCCATTGCTGCCCTCAGGCTGCTTCAGGGCAGCTGCCGGCTGGCACCCCAACCAGGAACCGCTGGAGGAGGCATGGCAGACCTCTGAAGGTAAGGATCTCTTGGGATTTTCTCTGGAGGAAGGGTGCTGTGAATGCTATGGTCCATCCTCGTTGTGTTTGCCCGGGGTTTTGCCGTGTTGTTCCTGTGGGACATCCTTGGTGAAGTCATGGCGATTTGGCTTGGCTGAAGAGTCGGCGTGAGGGATCGTGCAGAGGTGCCGTTCTCTCCTGCAGCCATGGTTAGAAGTGTTGGATCCTTTAGGTAAAGGTTAGTGGGACAAATAATCACTCAATCTTAGCAAAAGTCCTCACTTTTGCTGGAGGAATCGCACTCCCTAATGGGGGGCGAATAAAGGCCTTATAGCATCCAGCTTTTTGCTGAACTTAAGCGTGCTCTTTTTTTTTTTTTTTTTTTTTTTTTTTTTTTTTTTTTTTTTTTTCCTTTTTAAGTTGACTTTCTAGGTCTTAGTAGCAAGAAATTGACAAGTATCGCTTTTGCTGAGGCCACAATAGTTTCTGCCTGTGTATATTTCCTTCTTCCGCTGTATCTGCTGTTTGCTAAACTGGAGGCAGCTCAAAGTTTCAGCCCCTTGAGAACACTAAAATCCTTGTAAATGCTTCTGTTTTATCCTGCTGCTTAATGAAACAGAGCAGTGGTCAGATAGCAGAGGGAGGAGAGATGGTTTTGTGTGCTGCATGGGTAAAGTAAAACACCCCAGATMATTTTGGCTGTGRTCGTYTGGCAAGCAGGCACGTGGGAAACTWTTCCAGCCTTGCTGTTGGTCCTTACACCTTGTGTGAATTTGTGTAGATTTGCCAGAGGGTTGTGGTAAATACCTTGCAAAAGGATGCCCTGCAGACCTCCCAGGGCTAAGTGCACAACGAGATTGTAATGCCCTGTATGTAGAGATTTGGTTCAATGGCACAATTATACCGTGGTGGTCCTTTCCTACAATAATTTACTAAATATTCTGGAGACCACAGGTGTTTTGTGTGCATTACTTATGGTCAGGGTCACTGGTTCTCAACTTCTGGGGTGAAGCAGCAAGCAGTGGGCAGGCTGAAAACTGTGGGAGCAGAGTGGAAGTTTTTAGTTAAGGCTACCRATCCTATTTAAACAAAAAAGGTGGAAGTGAAGATGAAAATGGCARTTCTCAGTTGTGCTGGGAATTGCGTTGCCCTTTTAATGGCAATAAAGTAGCATTGGTGTTGGTCTCTGCAGATGTTGCCAAATGCTGAACTGAACAGGTCTGGGCAAAGGAGGCGATTCCCTTCCTGCTCAGAGGTTTGGCAGCTCTGGGTCATTGTGAGGTACAGCTTTTGGGTGTGTGGGGTTTGCACACCAKGGCATCAGCACTGCTGTTGGGTGGAAAGGCAGAAAGCAGGAAGCTAAAGAGCTGGTGTCCTTCATGAATCAAGCATGCAGAAAGGTTAAACACACTGCCCTCAGATCTGAAATGAGGATGCAATAGCTAATGTTAGAAAGGTTGGTAAGAAATGCTAAACTTTCTACCAACTAATCCATTATCTTAAAAATCCCCAGTAATGGGGAGGGCCCATGGGGCTGCTTTCCACATGAAGCTTTTCCTATACCCCACAGTGAGATTAGTGGCACTGCTAATATATTTGTAATCGAAAATATTTTATGGGGGCATCTGAATTGTAATAGAAATTAATTTATGGGGGCATCTGGATCTGAAAGCATTCCCTACATGTTCAAGAAACTTTCTTAAATGTGAGCAGCACTAATATAAAAAAAACAGGGATCATACATGCACGCAGCCTTGAGTATTTCTCTGTACATGGACAGTACATATAGCAACTTAAGCCAGGGTGCCAGAACTCTTACAGGAATGTCTGCAAATAAGTGTGATGGATGGGGATATCACCAAAACCCTGGGGCGAGGCAGTGCCCAAGGAGGAGGATGGCAGTGGTGGCACCAAGCCCCATGCAAGCAGCAGCAGTGGTGGGTACCTCTGCCTCCTCCCTCCTGGTGCTGAAGGTGGATGGACCTCCCTACTCCACCTTTCCCCATCTGACAGTAGGCTGCAGTGTTTAAAACAAGCATGGATTTTCCTGTTTACCCAACATCGGCACGCCTCCCAAACAGCAACTGTGTTGGGTTTGTTTTCCTTTCCTCATACACATCAGAAATCAAACGGCGTGATATGGCTAATGGGATTATATTGACCCACCTCTGCAGTTGCTATTAATATCTGAAAAAAATTCCCAATGCCTCAGCCACCCTGGTAGTGAAGCTGCCTGCCCATCTTTCTCTTGCCAAACAGAGTGGGGTTTTTTATGTTAGCAAGTCCAGTAATTACTAGTCCAAATTTTGCTTCTTGGTTGTGTTAAGAAGAGAGGGATCAGATTGTATACAGAAGAGAATATATAAAGAATATCCATTTTTGAATGGATAGCAAGTTGATTTGCAATGTCATTTAAACAGTGTTCTAACAGGCAATTATTTTTTTAAAAAACAAAGAAGACAGAGGGGGGTTGGGGGGGGGGTTATGTCTTTTTCTCGCTGACCATAGAAACATAACCCACCCTTTCTAAAAAAAGTCTATTCGGAATTCAGCCCTGGTGCACAGGCTACTCAATTTCAATTGCTGGGTTTATGTCATTACTGCAGTTGCAGTAACTCTGTAAAAGACAAGATGAAAGGTTGCTCCTTCCCCTCTGAGCTCTTTCCATTCTCCACCTTTACAGCAAAGGTTACCCTAAGCAGTGTCTATCTCTCTCTGTTGCAAGTGTAGAAATACGTATTATTCATAACTTGCCRATGTGTATGCTGGAGAAGAAAAGCTGGATTTATAGCTATATTTCCTCTCTGCCRGGGTTTTCAGAGTTGAGTGTTCCAGCGTTTCCATTATAAACCCCAGTTTTCTGAGGTTTATAACAGTCTTGAAGAGCATACGGTCTTGCACCATGATAGAAATCATGTAATGTTGCATTTACAATTCAGCTGTAACTGCACATTGAGGAGTGTAATCTTCTCAGTGTTCCCTCAATGCTTCAATAATGTTCATTGGAGTTACATACACTGARAGAAAAAACAATATTTTATGTTTGAAGTTGGTGCTTTGTATCCAGAGAGTTGAGTGTGTCACACGGGAACAGAGAGCATCTACCTGCACCAGACTTAAAAAAATTCCTTACTACACCCTTAAAATACTCACGTGCATCTGCAGGGGTCTCTGTGAATTGCAGCTCATTGTAACATCCCTAACACCCCTCTGTCCCTGGGCTGTCTGGAGTATTCTCAGCTGCTCTGTCATGCATCTGGATATTTGCTGGCGTTTCTTGTTAGCCTGAGCTGCCACAGACAGAGCAGGGGMTCTTGAGGAGAAAGTTCCCTGTACTTTGAGAAGGGTACATATTTCCTTTTCACACTAGCCCAGCCACAACGTTATGCTGGGCTTATCTACCACTTGGTAGAAGGCCTCAGAAAGTAGGAAGGAGGAAGGAAGCTGGACTCTGTAAACTTCAGGCTCAGATCCCAACTACAGTACACTTGGAGRGATGAAGTTAAAAGGAGTGTCAGCAGGGTTGAAATCTTGTTGARACTAAGTTTTTCTTGCTGTTTCAACTCATAACGTCAGGTTATTTAGTCTTCCACTTAACCTCTYTTCCCATGGCTAATAGGTCAGCTTATTGGGTTCATGACTTTTTGCAAGTATTGCTAACCTCAAACATTCCGAAATTACAAATTTACTCTCAGATTCATGAAACTCAAGGAAAAACATGCATTTTTTTWAACTGAGTAATTAAAATAGTTTAATTAGTATTTTAGCCCTGATCCTTTGAGTTTCACAGCTTTTGAGCATCTTTTTCTTTGCTTTGAGCTTTACAGTCTTAACCCCCAATAAAACCTGTATTTGTCACAGTTGCACAAATGAACAACCAGTGCTGTAGCAAAAAACTCAAGCAAACTAAGATTTCAGAAAGAACTTGAGATTTGAAAATGCTGTTTTTTTGATTGCATTATTTTATTTTTTTTCACTTTTTCTATTTTTCTCTCCCCTTATTGGTTATGCATCCTTCTATTACAACATATCTGCTGAGAATGAGATAGCTGAAGGGATTTCTGGTTTGGTGAATTAGTGTGCAAGTGGTCAGCAGAAAGGTCTGCAGCAAAAAAAGCCCGATCAGTGGGAAAGCACAAAAGACTGAACTTGAGTAAATCCACCCGTCTGTTGCATGTGYTCTTCTGCCATGTATAAGGGGCCTGAAATTTGCATGTTAGTTATCTCTGCTCCCTTTCATATGGGTAAGAAGGCCTTTGGGAATATTTGGCATGATCTACCAAGAATTATTCATCATGTGATGCATACATTTGAGCAGCAAATACCCAGTATAGGGGCCTGAGTGAAAATAAGGCTTTTCAAGGCACTTTATTTTGTCCCTGCATTTGCCCCATAATGTGAAGGTTCTGTATGTCTCCCTGCCCCAGCTTTGAGTGTGTGTTCCAGTGCCMCATGCATTTTGTATTTTTACTGCCATCTGAAAATATTCATCATGGTTGTTCACAGTGCCGTTATTGTCATTTTGAAATGCTTAATGTGGGCAACATTTTTAAAGGCAAGAGAGGCAACAGGGCAGCAGCTTCCCCTGCCAGTTCTACAGGAGTCAGAGCAGCATTACCAAACCCTGCACCTGGGGATCTCCAGGAGAGTGTCCCGTGTCCTGTGAAGAGATGTTTTTGCATCTTAAAAAGTGGTTCAGTGGTTGCCCTGAAGACTTACTGAAGAACTGGGACTGGTCCTCAGTGATTCCTTTTTGCTTCCAGTTTGAGTTTCTTTGCAATCAGATTGCATTTTTGCTTGTGGATGCAAACTAATAGCTCCTGGGCTTCTTGAGGTAGGAGAACCATTGTTGTGGCAATAGGATTAGTCTGATTTATTTCTCTGATACTTTTTCTCCTTTTTGCCAGTTTATTGCCTCTTCTGTGCAGAGACTAGGTGGTGGAAATGCCTGAGGTGTACCTGTTCTGGTACAGAAAAACAGTTTGGAGAATTCAAGCCTGGAATTTGTTATCTAGAGTAGCTTTTCAGCCAAAGAAAGAAGGTTAGGTATTTTTCAGTGTGTTTAAAACTGAGCTTCACATGAGAAATTATAACTTACCCAGTTCTTGCCATTGTATTTTTACAAAGGCAAACATTTATATATCTCTCTGCAGCTACAAGACTAGTCTAGGGTTCTTTGGCTTTTGCTGTGAATGTGGAGCTATTGATCCACGAACATAAATCCTTATTTATCTCCAGTCAAGTTTATAGGACAATGAAATTATAGGATTGCTTGAATCAATCAATGTTTCTAAAGCAAGCTATAGAAATATAAACAAGTTACCAGTTATTTAATAAAGTCAATTTGCTTAGAAATGCCTGGCGACAGGCAGCAGATGTTACATTAATTTCTGCTTTCCCTGGAATTTCACGGGTCTGCAAGATCTTAATGTCACTATTAGCAAAGGTAACTTTATTTTAGAAACTCATTCCGAACTCTCGCAGCAAGAGGAAGAAACTGTCATTCCTTTTGACCACAGAATCTGTGCTATTTCTAAGAGAAGTTCTTTGAAATAACTAGGATATCTCACAGCTTGTTGCTTTAGAGGGGACTTAGTACAGTGGCACTACATTTAGTTAGCATAATGAGTTTTTTAGCCCCTAAGATACTGACTGAGTTTGAAGTACCATAACTTTTAGTCAGCTAAGATTAAATTTGCTAGGGAAGTACAAGTTTGCGTAATAGTTTAGCTTTCCTAGAATTTTAAACTGTGTGCCTGTGTCCTGAGAAGCAGTTAGGTTAATACAACCAGGTTCTGACTTGGCAAAACAATTTAAATGTGAGAGTGTGTCTTTCTGCTTCTCAGTCAGAAGTATCATGAAAGTGTCCTCCTTAGTGTGGTTTTACAGTTACCGTGTTTGCCTTTTGAGATCCAGCTTATTGGAGTGACTTTTTTCAAGGTGGGTCAAGAATCTCCCATGAGCTCATGGTGTCCTTTTGGTGCTCCTGTCTGTTTTGAATGTAGAGCAGGATCTTTATTAGTAGGCTCTGGTGCCTTGGTGGTCTGTCTGTTGGGTAGTTTGTCATAGTTTATCATGCAGGAGTACAAAATCATCTGATTAATCTGCTTAATCAATTCTTGAACAGGGATAGTAATAATTAAGTCACAGATGGCCTTTGTAAATCCCTCTATTCCAATGCATTAATATTCCCAGTACTTTGGATATTAAGGTTGTTTTAAATTAAAAAAAAAAAAAAAAAAAAACCTCTGTGAAATGTGCATCTGGATTTTTTTTCATTGGTCTACCTTCAAGACATTGAGAATTCATTTTTGCTCTGGAAAGGTTTTTGTTTTAAGATAAATTATTATCACATATACATTTTGGTACWAGGGCTTTTTTAAAGCTTATACATAAACTAGTCTCTGATTAATCTCCTTTTTTAAGCTGTTCTGTAGTATTTTGTCTGCAGTATTTTGTGGCTAAGCTGTCTGTAGCAGAATTTTGTTATCCGAAGAGTGTGCTATAAATTTCTATAGACACAAACTGCTATAAAATTAAAACTTAACATCTTTCTGGACTTCCTTCATCTATCATAAAGTTGGTATGGCTCAGCCTTAATTAGATTATTATAGACCTAAAATATACGAGGTAGAATAGCACAAGAGGAATTGAATTTGGTCATTAGCAGGAGTGTGTGGTGTAGTCAGTTGCTCCTGAAATATGAGACTCCACTTTCCATTTGATATGCTTTGAGGACAGGTCAAAATCCTTAACGTGATTTAGGTTTACTGGGAAGATCTATAATCCTGCTTTTTAATAAACTCTGTATTTCMTGTCGGAACAATACCTGTGTGTGTCAAGCATTGCTGAGGCTCGCAGCCACAACTGTATTCATCTGGAAGCTGAAATGCATTGTTTTGGAAGAACATTTGCAGAAAACATTACTGGCTTCAGACAGCGCTCTAAGGCAYGAAGGCTTCCTGTAAAACCTGGATTGTCTGGGTGCCAGGTTTTAGTTCTTTTTCAGCTGAGGAACAATTCAGCTTCTCATGCTTTGAATGCTATTGTGTACTTCCCTGTTGAACAGCTACTGCTGCAAATGTGTGTGCTCTGGCTGTTCAGCATTGAACTGCTTCTGCCTTGGAGATCTGTCACTTGCTGGGGAGCTCCCAGGCAGTGGTGGGGACTGAAGGATGACATGGGTGTCTCCAGTGTAGGTTTTAGTCACCAGCTTTTYGTGATGAACAAGGTGGTGATCTGTGGATTTTAATTGCTGCGGAAGAGCGTGGATGGCACCGTGCCAAGGAGCTGCAAACCTTGGTAGATGCAATCTTGAGGGAAGCCTTGTGGATGCAAACACAGACAGCGCTGCTGACTCACGGCAGTCTGACAGGAAAAGGCTCTCCTCCACTTCTGCTTGTCTCGGGCTTCCTCCGGCATGCGGTTAGGGAGGACTTTGTATCTGTCTCCCTGCTTSTTTGATACTGTTCCTATACTGGCCAGCGTGACTCCACAAAAGGAACTGGGAGGTTGGTGAAAAATGTCTGTGCTATTAAGTGTTAATTGGGATGACATTTCTCACGAAAAAAAAAAAAATGCAAAAAAACTTGTAAAGAGAGTCTTAGGTCTGATAAAAAGCTTGTTTTCATTGCTGTCTGCCTCCTTTCCTCCTTTTTTTGTGCACCCTACAAAGCATCATATGGATTTATGTGAGTCTTCACAGAGCTGAGGTCGCTAACTCTGAGATGATAACTGTGCCTCTGTCTGTGATGAGAAGTGCTCCAGGTAGGTTTTAGAGCCAATGTTTGCCACCCTTCTTAAAGGCTGGAGGTGCCAAGTTAAAATCCTTCAGCAAGAAACAGGTGATGAGGCTTAAAAAGTAAAACAAAACAAACCCTGCCATCAACAACCGAAAAGGACAAAAGAAAAGAATAAAAGCTTTATTATGTGTTCTCTTCCAAAATGGATACTTATGTGAGACCCTATTTCCTTTTTAAGTGTGTGTTTAAGAACTGTTCATACCTCCTATGTCTCAGTGTGATTGGGAAAAGACTCCAGTGATTTTTAAAAAACGAGTGAGGTCTGTACTTGACCTGTGTGTGCTGACAGGAGTTGTGCAGTTGATTTTAATTGGAGAACATCTGCCCTCTTTGTGCAGAAAAATGTCTTTTATTGAAAAGCCAAGTAAATGAAAGTGAAATTGGAATATTATTTCTTACCTTCTACACTTGTGATTGGTTTGGTTTTTTTGAAAAGACTTTGATGCACTTCAATATTTTATTTTTTTTCTTTTTCTGAAAGTTCTCCTGGAGCAGTTGCTGGTTGGGATTAGCTTGTGCCCACTGATCAATTCCTTGTGTCACTGGTCTTGAATCTTGTTGCAGTTGTTCTTGGAGAGCTTGCCAGCAGCTGCAAACCAGCAGAGCTCTTATTGACCTAGAATAGCAATAGAGTTGTTAATACATTAAGCAAGGTTTTCTGTGAGCTAGGTTGCTATTCTGTGGAGCTGATGAGGTGGTTAACACCTTTTATTTATTCTGTGAGAATGTGAGGCTGGAAGGGAATTAATGCAGTTGTGAAGCGTGGAGAACCAAAATAGCAGTGATTCAGTTAGAGTAGAGCCAAATCTTCTTAAAATTAAACTCCATTGTGTTAGAGACTTTACTTTTTTGATACCTATGTTATTAACTTCTCTGATAAAAGCAGGAAAGGTAATACAGTGATATTGGAGAAGCCTTGCACATTAAATCTAAGCTATTGTCTYGGGGTTGTAAGAAAAGAAACCACTYTTCATCAGGTATGTTATGAGAATCAGATTTTACAGAATTTCTGCTTCTCAAGTTTACCATATAATTCACAGACTTGGTTTTTGCATAGCATTGATTTCCTTTACTTTCAAATAGGTTGTTTAGGATGGGTGGGAACTCTGCAGTACATATATGAGTATTTATAGTTTCATAAATAACCAACTATACTGGACATTTCAGGGAATTTTGTCATGGRCAGAGGTGCTTACTTGCAAGCTGCTGCTTCTAATGTTGCCTTGAAGATATTTTTGATAATGAGATTTGGTTGCTTTAGTGTATAACAGGTTGGTGTACTTCACTGGCAGAAGYGCTTCAAGGTGTGTTCTTTGGTTTACCTTTCTAATTGGACTGGGTCAGATGCTTAAAACAGGATTGAGGTTTGCAGGCAGGAAAATRTGGAAGAAAGCTGAAGAATTTATGTACAATAAACAAACCATTTCCAGAACTTGACTGTTGTGTGCAGGTTGTTCAAGTGGCTGAGGCAGCCTGACTGTGCCACAGTGCAGAGATAGTGGATTTGACAATATTAATGTTAAATCTGATACTAGAAATGCAAAGTATCCCTGGAGAGACTTGTTGGTGATACCTCTAAAGGAGACAGTGCACTAAGCCAGGAAAATTTGCTGTAACACTCATGATACAGCCAAACACTGCTGTCTGTGTGGACTCACCAGTGTGGCACATGCTGATTTATGGATCTTGTACTACACTTGAGGTTTTCTGCTCATTACATCACATTAGATGATTATTCCTCTAATTTCTCCTTTTAATTGTGATAATTTAAAGTTTACTTTGTTCTATTCTTACAAGGTATAACCAGCTTGGAAATTAAGTGCTATAAAGTTTATATTGCAAAAATGCTCTGTTTTTATTACTTTAGAGAATGTCACTGTTTGTATATCAGGACACCCCTGAAGTGCCTTTATATTTTCCTTCTATGACCTTAACGTGGTCAGGCTGTCTTCCCCTCTTTTCCCCACACATTCCCYGGCTTCTCACACTGGAGGTCTAAAAACCTACTCAGCAACACKGATGTCTCAGGCGGTGGGTATGTAAATATTTACTGCCATGACAGTCAACAACAGTGGGAGGGGGGAAAKTGCTACATTCTACCATCCAGGGAASCTTCGAGTTCTGTCTCAGAGTGTGCAGTCGATGAGAAGARGAAAGTTTTGCACTTTGTGCTTGACATGTTTTTGCTCTCTCGGTTCCTGTTTTGTTGCAGATGTCATTCATTTAGCYGTGGAAGGCTTTATCAGCCCTTGCAGTGGCTTTCCCCTGCACACAGCACTCAAGGCTGGAGCTGTAGTGGAGGAAAATGGAGCCTGTAGATCTCCTGGCACTTGTCTCCCTAGAAATGAACAGTACCACAGTCACCGTGGCTTTGCTGGCTGTCTTCCTGGTCCTGCTGTATTGGTAAGTGATAACGCTGATATGGGCTGCACATCAGACACAAACCCTGCTGAAGCTCAGCATCTGTAGACTTTTATCCAGGAGGGGAAACTGGAATATAATTGCTTAGGAGGGAGATAGAGTTATAGATAGAGGTAGATAGAGATAGACAGAGTTATAGATAGAGATAGAAAGTTCGTTTGAATGCAGAGGGTGAAATAAATACTCACAAAACTCATGATGYTTTAAGAGAATTCTCTCCTTGCTCTATTGTCTTGTAAGTGCTTTACCAACTGCTAACAAAAATTGTCTTCCAAAATAATAACTTTTTTGTTGGTTTCTTATTAATTTCTCTGGGCAGCAGGAACATTGGTCCTGGTCACAAAGAAACCAAGTACTTGTTGGAGCTCTTCTCTSTACTATGCTGCACACTTGTTCTTTGGCTTCAGTGTACAGACACTTTAACTGCTGCTTGAATTTCCTCTCTTGTTCCTTCCACACTGACTAGTGGATACAAATCAGAATAACAGCAGCCCTAATGGTTAGCACAGTAGGAATTGCAGTGAGCTGTGCTGAAATGAATAAACCCCACCCTGCCATGACAATTTTATTTCAGAAATTAAATTAGCTGACTTTTTACTTGCATATCTCTTCAAATCCTGCCTTCCAGTAAAATAATGTTTGTTTCTCAGTTGTATGAGTGTTCAAGAGAAGTTTTCAGGGATTGTTGCAGGAAAAAAAGATCCAACAAAAATCCAAACTAATCTAGAATAGTGATGGCACCATGAGTTTAGCACAATTGTAGTAGCAATGCAAATGACAGATCACTTTRTGTATGTTTTGTCATTCTTTAACCATGTTGAGCTTTGTTCAACTTCCTTCAGTGTCCAGGGTGGGTCTAGAGAGACKAAAAAGAGTCAAACCCATGTTTGAYATGTGTTGTCATATCAAATAGATGGGTGCCTTCTTAACAAGATCTGCCCAAATAATCACAAGCTACCAAATCCTACTTCCTCTGAATTTTATTGAGAAAAAGAGTGATAGTTCTAAATCATTAAATAAGACCATACTGTTGAGATGCAGACCTTTGCATCTCCGGGAGCTTAAGGAAGAGAGAGGAAGGACAAAGGCGCATCCAGAGTTCAGAAAAGCAGCAGATCAGCTGGTGAGATCTGGCCACCTGTGAGTCACTTGAAATAGCCTGATACTTCCACATAGTGCATGTCCAGATGTGCCAAGATCCCTGAAGATCTGAAACTGCTCCTTGTAAATGTCAGGTGCTGTCTGGTRTCTGCTTGCCCAGAGCCTCATTTTCTGGTTCAGTTTAGGGAAGGCTGTTCCTCCCTTTGAAGTTAAGACATGGTGGTTTAGTGCACCTTTGGTCTTGCCATTAACAAACCTATCTGTAATTGCAGAGCTAAACCAGACTCGTGGCTGTGGTCAGTTACTGCTGAATTGAGTGSCTACCATAAAAGTTTCAAAAAGTTCAGTTTAGCAGTGAGATGGGAAATTGTCTAACAATAGAGAAACCCCTTTCAGTGTGTCTCCTTTCCTGGTTGAAGGCAAGTTCTGTGAAAGCATCAAGAAAGGGTAGCTGAAGTTTTATGTAGGGAAAGTGTTTTATACTCTTACCCACCAATGGTTATAATGTTGTTGATCTACAGATTCAAGTTGATTTTTAAGTAGCTTGTTAAATACAGATGTGTGTATAGATCAGTCTTCCAATGGGTAGGTGGCTATTCTTAAATCTGGAACGAAATAAAATGGGCAACACCTGTGGGCTCTTGGTAGGTTCACCTGGTGGCTGAGCTGTTCAGATCTATTTATTGCAGTAAAATGCAGTGACTGAGCCTGTAAGATTAAAGTCGTGAAGAACATCTGCAAGTGTGGTAGTTGTTCAAACTTGTCAACTTTTTAATTTGAGTCTATTTTATTAAAGCTTTTTATGCTGCATGCCTGTTTGAACAAATCAGTAAACTCAATGCATGCTCGCATCTTTCTTTATTCATGATTGAAGCCTTGGGTTTAAGGAGTTATTTAAAGAGTGTGTTAAATGGTTGCTAATAGAAATGCAGGTCTCTAATTCTAGGGAATGTTTTTGTTACAATCATGTTGCATATCTGATTAGCTGGCTCTTCTACGAGTTAGAAAACATGAGAGTTGTCTATAGCAGGAGTAATAAATAAGGTAATAACTCTTAAAGTTCCTTTGATGTTTTCTTAATAAACCTTATCCTAATTTTTTAACAAATACTGCATTATTCTTTTTTAAACTTTTTCTGCCAGGATTGTGTCTTTTCAGAAAGGCAGTCATGGGGAAGGGGAGGAACGAATACTTGCTGGTGTTATGATAGTAGCTTGTGATTGATCAGGGTCATGCTGTGTCAGGTGTTGTGTGAGTACAAAGAACAGGCAGTTTGTCCACCTTGTTTGCTGTAAAAAGGCTTAGTAAGGCTCAACAGAAGGCAGCTGCAGGTAGAGGAGAGAGTCAAAAGATCTAATGCACACTGGAATGGGACTGTGGTGATGGCAACTTTCACATTATTGAGCACTTTCCTTAGCCTGATTTTTGTGGAGGGGGGTACTCAGTGGTGTAAAYGACAGCCTTGAGCTGCTGTCCATTGGGTTAGCCTTGGTCACTGTCACTTTGTGTATTGTAAGGACAGCTGTGAATTGTCACAGTTCAGCTGGCAGGTGGTATCTTGCTAAGCTGCGATAAGACCAATCTCTTCACATTTCTGGGTATGGTGGGGTCATYGAAAGAGGGAGAGAAGAAAGGGTTGATTGGGAAAGGGAGGAGAGGCTGTAGCTACATAAAAATAAATTTACAGAGAAGGTATAAGTCTTAGGAAGAAACTTGGATGAGTTGATAATTTTTTAGGCTTTTATGGTACAATGAAGATCATCAATAACTCTTTATAACAAATCCTGTAATAGCACATCTCTGCTTTCTCATGCGTTGTCATCAGTGTTGTATGAAGGTGATGTTTGTAGTGTAGTGTGTCAATTTTAAATCAGTGGAAGCAACTATTRTTTCTCAGTGTTTATCTTCTACATGATCTTAAGTCACCTCTAAGCAGAGGCTTTTTAAGGTAGTTGATTTAATGTTGGGAGCAGAAAGAACTAAGAAGCTTTTGGATACATAGTCTCTTCTGATGTGAATGGGAAGTTGGTGTTTTTGGTAATCTGTTAAATTAAGAAGCTGCTCAAGCCTCTTTGCTATCCCCCATTCCTGAAGGATTTAGTCATTTATTTCCTTCTCCATTACCACTTGTTCTCTGTAGGTAAAAGCTTTTTCTTGCAGACTTCTTACCACGGACTCTTCAATGAATTCTTCTGTTGATCAGACACAATGTCTTTTGATAGGTATATCATGATTATTGTGATAGAAAAATTAGTGCTTTATTGACCAAAAAGGGCACAGTATGGCTAACTACCAAAATTCTGTAATATCAGTAGCACAACAGTTAGCACTCTTAAAAAATGTCTTGTCTATGTCCCCCCCRCTGTGATTTCTTCTACCCAAACTGATTATCAGAGCAGTTTCTTTTAAGAGCACTTTATTTCTCAATTGYGAGCACTGCTCTATTTGCCTAATCTGTGTGAATCTCAGGGGGTTTTTTAGGCATGAAATAAAACCAAACTCTTAAGGGAAGAATGAGGTTAGCATTTACAAATCCCGGTGATATTCGCTGTTGAAAAATACGGTAGTATATCTATGCAACATATTGTTCATTTTCATTTCAAACATATGCTGGGTTGGATATCCTATACTTGGCTGTAGCTGCAAACATTGCTTTGTGTCTTTCTTTTTGCTGTCTGGATAGATGTTTGATAAAATGAAAGCAGGAGTTTATCTTGCTTTAAAGTTTAATGTACCATAAGCTGAGCATTATGAAGAAACTGTCACAGCATTCTGATACCTGTGTTCAAACTGGATTATCAACCCCTTGTCTAAACAAACCTGGGGTTTTTTAGAAACATGGAGGTTGGATGGGAGTGTTTGTTTATGTTTGTAAGATCCATGTCTAATTGCATGCTTTCAAACATAGCAAAACACAAGCTAGTGGTGTTCCTGTCTTTTTCAAAAAGCTAAGTAATTCAGAAAGATGTCAGTTTTACATTGAAGTAATATTAATGATCACTTGTGCTACGGATGATTGTGGAGAGACTAAGAGTTTGGGATCTCCCTAGACTGAGGTACTATCAACCCATGCTGACCCAAAGAATTTGCAGTCTCTGATAAAAATGAATGAATACTAAACTTAATATTTTTCTACCTCTGGTCTAGACATTTGCATACAGTTGGATGGGGGACATAGACATGGGGCAGATGTGTTAGAGTTCAGCAGCTGGTGTCATACCTTTACTAAACCATATCAGATGTTGATCTCAGGACAAGGTAGTATTTCCATACAGGTGATTTCATTGCCATTGCTTGTTTGGCATTAATTTGCTTCTGTGCTTTTGGAAAGGGCTCTAAAGAGAAAGTTTAGAGGTAGTCTTTCTACAACAAAAACTTCATTCTGGTTTTGCAGAGCCTTACTCTTTGGGGTTTGGTTAGGTAAAACTGAGYTCAAATAGATCTCAGGTTTTTTTAGTTGAGGGCTTTTTTGTGTGTGGGTTGTTTTTTTTCCCACCAAACTAGATGYCACCTAATACTAGATCTTGGACCAATTTTGCCCCACAAAATATTACTATTTACAAAAGGTGTTTGATAGTTAGAGCTCTAGGCTTATGGTCTGAATCCAGGCATATGGTGAGTAGATTATTTTCCCTAACATATGCAGATAATGCTTCTGGACCAATCCAGGGACAGGCAGCACAAAACTTGGATCTTTTTTGGGGGTAGGCCCTAACTTTTCACCTCCCACTACTGCCATCAAAAGCATAGGACTTCAAGGAGCACCATGGCTGGAAACTGGCCTGGGTGTGGAGCATCAATAAATACTCACAAAGACGTACAGCTCTGTTCTCAAATCAGGCTCTTTGAGGTGAGAGGTTCAGAGAGGCTTCCTAATCCTCAGATGTCCAATCCTGCTCTTTTCCCTTGCTGGCAGAAGGCACAGCTCTGTAGACAGCACGTGCTCAGGGGCTGCTGCTCCTGTGCTGCTGCTGGACTCTGGCTGCTGAACTTGTCTGCACCTCCCACACCATTCTGACCAGCAATATCTGACCTCTGAGCTGAGATATAGGGTTACCATCCCTAATGAGTCTTTCCCTTGTAGCTTCTCAGTTTGCAGTGAACCCAGCATCAGGCTTACAGGGTCAGAAAGCTGGGAAGTTTTGGGKTTTTTAATATTCTGTTAACCCCAGCTGGTGGTTGTTYGTTTKTTTTTTCCTAAAAYGGCCATTATGTCAGTGGAAATCATTCTGCTTCCCTCCCCTTCATTTGAATGTCCCATTAGAAAAGCTAGAAGGATCTGACTGAACAGGAAACATCAGCAACTGCTGTTGATGACAGAAAAAAACCTGAAAGATTCTGCATTGTCTTTGTCGTGCAGTTTCACATCAAACAGATCTGGAATTCCCACTAACGTGTGAAACATAATTTGATCTCATAGCTGTGCAATACATGGCCTTGTCTGTGAGCTCAATCAAGCAGCTCTAGGTGAGCCTGAGAAGGAGCAGAATAAGTTACTGAATTATAATTTGGAAAAGTGCCATACCACAAATGGCTAAGTGCTTTATTTCTCTGAAAACAAAGTAGATTCGATCATTCTCAGTGCCCTGATTATGTTGCTTTTAGGTAAACAAAGTTATCTTAGTTTTTGAAGAAGAAATAGAACTATTTTCTGTCATTGCTGTTGCAGCTTCAGAGCTGGGTTCTCTGGGATGTTCTGAGAGGCTGTTACACCTTGGTTGTCCAGACAAATGTAGCTGGGCTTTTAGTGCTGTACAGCTTTGTTTTGCTTGGTTGCACTGCCCTGCAAAATTCAGAAACTGTCTATCATCAAGTTTTGTTTTRTTTCCAATTTAGAGATTTACATGTCCAGCGATGTTCATTTGAAGGCCCTCAAGTGGTTGCTGAGTTTTTTTGCTTTTGTGAAGGTGCATTTTACCGTAAAAACACTGTGCAAAAAGGTCAGTCTCCAGCCTGTGRACTTTGTTTCTCCCTGAATTTTTTCATGTCTTTCCCCATTAAATCCCAAATTAAAACAGTCTGATTTTAGTGAGTGGAGATTGGAGCCTTAATGGTATGTAAAGGCAGACCTTGAGGATAGGATGGCTTCCTTCATGAAACAAATGTATTAACCTGTGTTCAGCTATGGGTTCCAGGTCCATGTCCAGTGGCGTGAGCTGCAAAGCTGGATAATGCACATAAATGGCTTGAGAGCAAGCAGGAGCTGGACAGAGCCCTTGAGCTATCCCACTGAGCTTGACATATACTTTGAGCCATCCCATTGAGCTGGACACAGCCCTTGAGCCATCCCACTGAGCTGGACACAGTCCTTCAGGCATCCCATTGAGCTGGACACAGCCTTTGAGCCATCCCATTGAGCTGGACACAGTCCTTCAGGCATCCCACTGAGCTGGACACAGTCCTCGAGCCATCCCACTGAGCTGCACACAGCCTTTGTGCTGTCCCATTTCTGCTTCTCCCTGCTGCAGGGCTTGGWATGGCCTGGGTCTGGTCTCAACTGAGTTGCACAGGCAGGAGAAACCAGCAAGGGAGGGAAGTGCTCTGACTTCTCCATCAGGCAACTTCTGCCTGAGACTCTGCTGTGGAGCTTCACTGAGCTCTTCTGGACCAGCAGTTTGGTTTTAACTTGTGATCTGCTCTTTGCCTTTGGGTAGGTTGTTTAACTTGGATATGTTTGGGCCCTTCTCAAACTGATTTTGGGTGCTCCAAATTATCTTCCAGTAGCTCCTGCTTCCATCTACTGACAGTATGAGGAACATGAGGAGCTAAATGCATTGCTGGTGGTGCTTTAAATGGAATTGAAATTAGATGGTGTGAGAAAACAATGTAAATGACTTTGTCAGACAGAAGGCTCTGCAAGCAGTGGGGCACTCCCTCCATTGCACCACTTGCAATCTCTTGCTGTGTCTGTGCATTTAATTGCCAGGCTCAGAGGGGCCTCTCAGGTCTGCTGCAAAGTCTCCAAGCACTGTCATAAGCTCTGCTCTTCCCTGAACCCCAGGGGTGCATACTGGCAGTTCCTGTGACTGCCCTGCGTTGGGGTGACTTGGTGTTACTCCCATGCTCCAAGGTGTGTGGATTTGTCACTCGGCTTTTAGATAGCACACAAGGTGTCCTGCCAGCCTGCTTGTGCTCCCTCTTAAATGAAAAGGTAAAACAGTGGGCAGTTTTGACAGGTTAGAACTCCTGAAAGTGCTGAAATATAGATCTATGTTCTTTCTGCTCTTGTCTCCTTTAACATTGCTCCCATCWTTTACGGAAAATTGCCCATATTCTTCTTCATTCCTTTTTGTCTTCGCATCAGGCTTCATCCATACCAATGTTTGTTTTGTCCTCACTGCTGGCTCACAGTTAATTTATGCCTTTGATTGCCATGCCTTGCTCTTCTGTAGGGAAGTTTTATACAGTATTTAATAGAGCTGTCTGAAAAATACTTTAAAATATTGACATATTATTGAGAGATTGTTTTTTATCAGTTCCCCGTGTCATACCCAACATTTTTGGATGGATTTTTCTCTCTCTTATCCCTAGTTCTGTTTTGGGTTTTTTTTTTTTTTTCCTGTTGAAAACAAAGTTTACTGGTCCATGAGCTCAGTAGGTGCTAACTGCTGTGAAACAGTCGAAAGAGCTCAAAATACTTTCTGGTTTGGGTTTGGATATGCATYTATTTCACTTCCCCAGGAACAGCAGAGGAGCTTGAGAAAATGATGTTCCATGTCTGCCTCTTCCTTCTCTCGCTTTATATGCCATTGCTTACACTGGTGACAATGTAGTTTAAGCTTTACTTGTTTATTTGACATGTATTATCTATGATTGGAGTGATGTGCAGATCAATAGGAATACAAGAGTTTTAATGAAGGGATCATCTAGCATGTGGGAGATTTTCCATCTCCATTCSTTTGGTAGTTTCTTTCCTGGCTAGTTGCTGCTTTCATGGTTCTGTAGAACCTGTGAARTTGTTGGGGGAGCAAGGAAGCAACAAACAAGCACAAGGGCAAAATTTGTTATATTGCTTTTTTTGGCTTGGGTAGGAAAAGAAGCTGGGTGCCCAGCAATGGCTGGAAAAGGACTGGTAACATGACTCTATATGAATTTGTAGTGGGTTGTTACAGATTGAGGTCAAGTATGTTTGGGCAAATCGAGGCCAGAAGAAAGGAGCTGAACTGAGATGTATGTTGGGAGGAGGAAATGGGGCAGTRGCTGTGTGCTTGCTTGCATGGACAAAGTAAAGTCTACTTCCATGGAAAGAATAGCTCCTTTCAGCTGCTAAAAACCTTGTGATGCTCTTTATGAGGTGAGGASCATGCGAAGGATGAAAAGGCAGTGGACTTTAGAGGAGATGAATAATTGGTAATTGTATGATCACAAGCTCCTGCTGAATGAATGCTCTTGGATGAGAACTCGGCGGAGTTCTGAACCTGTAACCTTCAGTATTGTTTTAACTTTGTCGGTGGCAATAAATCTGATGTAATCTGTGCATGCATGTTTGTGGTTTCTCATCCAAAAAGCTCCAAAGAGCTTTTATGTAAACACCCTCTCAGTAGAGCTATAACAATTGAAGAGGTCGTCRAGGCATGTGGTTTGAAATGTGGGAAAGACATGAAATAAAGCCATCCTGGGAGAGGAAGGAACAGCTAAAGAATCTTCAATGGGTTGCATGCTAGCAAGASAGACAGAGAGTGATGGTGGCCAAAACAGCAAGGGCCCTCTTCCATCTTTAAAATATCATTACAATCTGTTTGTTCTCCAAAGACTTTTAACAATTCTCTGTTTTAAGATTTTCTGAAATACTCATCATGGCTTGAGATGAAGCAACCTCTCCAAGAGAGCTCTCAGTAAAAGCTTCATGGTGGCAAAACTGAGAGGCTGTATGTTTATGTTAGGATAGATTTCARAGAGTACAACACTGTTGTATTGGATGGGTTAATATCTCTGAAAACTCTGAAAATATGATGCATTGTTCTCAGTTTGGATCTCTCAGTTGACCAATAATTCCTCAGTAGCAATTCAAGTCAGAGCTCTGGCCAACAGCTTTAGGAAGAGTGAAGAGGTCTTGGTGGTTCCAGAAAGACTTCAGATCCCATCTGTAGCTCATGAAACAGAATTGTTCTGGAGTAATATTCAGCAGCCTTCACTTCTATGTATCTGGCTTGCTGTCTCCCATCTCCTCTTCAGAGTGAGGAATAGGTGGTGCAAAGATAAAGAATCCTCAGTTTTATGAGGACTATTCCTAACTATGGCAACCTCAAGCCTTTCCTGTTTCAGAAGAATAGTGTTTTGAAATTTGTCTACTAGAAATTTTAGACCTCAAGTAATTTCTCACAGTTTGGATACCATGCCATCCTCAGTAGTTGTGTTTTGAAATTTTARAAGTTTAAATTTTTAGGAGTTAAGTATTCAGTGGTTTCACAATATATTTTCTTACCTGAGGTGTCACTTTTGTTTAATATAAATGGAAGTATTCTTAATTTGAATGTAAATCCAGCCATCTGGTGTTCTCCTTGGACACAAAGCTCTGTTGTCAACTGAAAGAGACCATCAGATCTTGGGTTTCAGACACAGAGGAGTGAGAACCTCCCCAAGCAAGGCTGCAGAGTGAGCTTGGAATAAAAACTGTGGGCACAAGATCGTGGAAAGACTGTAAGGACATGTGCCTTCACAGCCCATGAATCTCATAAGGATTGGTGTATGTTCAACCTTCCAGGACTCAGTCAGGGATTCGAGAGTTGGGATTTGGGTAGTTTATCCCTAAACTGCCTCCTCAGCTTTAGGAGACTCAAGCCATTCACAAGCATGGTAAGGAGRCCTTTATTTCCATGGTAGCTGGTGACTTGGTTCCTCTTTCAAGCWTTAACTGTGTCGCTGGTGGACATTTTCTGTTTCATTTTTGACATTGCTAGGGATTCTGTGCAGTAAAGCCTTTTTTTCCCCTCCTTCTCCCTCTTTTTATTTACGTTCCTGAGTGAGAGCATAGCCAAGCAGTGAGCTCAGTGCCATGGAAGCATTTTATATTTTGAGCAGAGATAAAAATCTCATTCCTTCTATAAACAAAACAAATCAACAGATGATGCCCAGGAGAACCATTTCTCTATAGCCATTTTCCTCCAGCTGCTTTCTATTCCGTGCAGCTTGCAATGCACCATATGAAATACGTGTGTGCCTTTCTGTGTGTGCAGAGCACAGGTTTCCTCCAGACAGTGGCTGCTTCAGCCTAAAAAATAAACAAAACCCACCAAAAAACCCTGCTTTTTTTTTTTCTTTTACAATGCTGTAATAATAAGATTACTAATAAAGTTGATATGCTTGTTCTTTAATAGTTTGTAATTTAGCAATGCCAGAGGATATGCTGGAGGAGCTCTGCAGTCGCAGCCACTACATCTTCCCTCTGAATGGATCTGCTCTATTGTCTGTGGGAGGATGAGGGACAGAAATAATCTGAGTGAGTCTGAGTGCCTCATAAACAGGGCAGAGATGAAAGTACAGCGAAACAGCTCAGTTTGCTGCCCTGTGTGTGCTTGCATGTGTCCCTCTGTCAGTGAGGAKATCCTCTCCAGTGCTGCAGCAGCTTTGTGTCTGGGCACAAGCTACTCCAGGAATGGCACTGGTGGAAGGCAATAGGAAATAGCCCCTTCAGCCTGTTTAAGCCTTTGGTTCATGGCACCTCTTGCTTTCCTGCTTTAGTCCAGCCATGGTGAGCAGCTCAAAGACTGAGGTGCATGGCCAAAATTTGCAGGGGTGTGGGGTTTGAGACCCTGAGGCACCATGGAAGGGGATCATGCATGGCAAAGAGCAGAGCGTTGTCTGGATGAGGAGCTGGTAGATAAAGTGTATGGCAAGATCTCAAGAAGCTTGGGAGAAGTTGCAGGKCAGCCCTTGGCAGAGGCGCAGCTGCGGGTATATCTTATCTCAGCAGAATCTTTCTGCTCACCTCCCCCTCCTGAGATGTGCTTCTGTGCAGGAGGGGCTGGCTAAGCCAGATGTTCCTAAGCTGGAGCGTGGGAGAGTAGTATCTATCCTTGCAGGGGCAGCGAAAGGTGATAAAAGTTTGAACATTGCTAGGTTAATGGACTGTCTTTTCACCATCAAGAGTAGCCTCTGAGACGTGAAGGAATTTGGAWCTAGCAAGGGGGCAGGAAGGCAGTAAAAATTGGCAGCATTGCTTTTGGTCACCTTGATAAAGTACAGTTTAGAAGGCAAATATTGTGGTTTGACATCCATAAAGCAGTGGAGAGCTTTTATGTAAACACCTTGCAAGTAGATATGTGTGTATATATTTACACTTAAATATAAATATATAGCAAGTGACTCAGAACAAACAACTTGTAAATAAGCAGCCAAACGTAACTGATCTGATCGTTGGATAGATCATGTTCCGTGCCCAAAGCAACCCCCTTATCCCATCTCTAGCCAAATGACTTCTGGCAGCTAAGGAAATAACCTTGGGTAAAACCAATAGGATTTTTATAACAGAGACATTAGCTATTGACCCTGAGTGTGTTTTATGAYACTGCCTTTGTTTTGCCTTGTATATCTTCATTCTGGTGTTGATGTGTTGTTCTGTGTTTTTGAGAAACTACGGTCTCTCCCCAGCAGTCCAGAATCTGTCACTGCAGCACCTGGCTGTGGACTCACACTCATCAGCCCCRGATCATTCTCCAAGGCAGAGCTCATCTGGACTGGGCTGGGCACATGAGACAGTTTTGATTTATTTAACTGGAGAGCAAGACAAGTCAGTTATACCATTTCTGTTATGCTACTGGGAGAACAAAGGCTGTACCTGATCTGGTTTCAAGTTCACTTTACCATATTAACAAATTTCAGTTAACAGAGCTTTTTTCTACTAGAACAATTCTTTGGGTAGTATAGCTGATATATGATGGTTTTGGTCAGAGGCTTCTTGCCCTAAACCTGAGTTTGCTGAATTATTAAAACAGGGTCTCAAACTCATTTGAGAACTGAGTTCTGTTTACTTTGCTCAATTGCCCTGGTAAAGTTAGAGAGCAACAAAAAAAGTTCAATAAAAATTTCTAGGAATGACTAAGAAGTGCACATGAATTAAGTTGTTGTATTTTTTAAAACTTGTATTTGTGCAAGTGTTTCCCAAGGTGATTTGCTTATGTCTGAGCATTTACGTTTGCAGCATCCATGGGTTTGAACTCTGAGCTCTAAGGAAATGAAAGCTGTATTGTAACAAAGCTGACTTTTTTTTTTCTTTTTCCAAAGAAGTAAAATATTTTAGGTGCTTTTTTTTTTTTTTTTCCAAAGAAGTAAAATATTTTAGGTGCTTAGTTCTTTTGAAAATCTGGGGTTTAAGGGAGTGGTTAACAGCGGGAAATCTTGTTGCAATCATTGGCAGCAGTGGCTGATTGTTTTTCTGGGTGACTATTTTGAGTCAGGTTATAGAGCTGACTGTAAGATGTAAAAGCATTTTGGTAAAGTTTACAAGGACAGCTTGTCTCATTAATTATCCAAGAAATTCTGAACTCTTAAATAACAGCTCTAAGCTGATTTACTAGTGCAAGACCTTTAAATTCATAGGCTGAATTTAGCTTGCWTTGCTTAGACCAGTGATAAAACAGWATTGTAGGTTTTTTTCTTTTTTACCTGAGAATATAATTTTCCCACCTTCCAACTTTCACACGGACATTTTTCTGACTGAAAAATGTTGTTAAACATAATATTGATACAGTAAAAGAGCAACCCACACAGAAACCCAAGCTGYACCATAAATCCTTCTCTGAAGTTGCTCACACTGGTTATGTAAATAAAAGAAAATTGATGCTGTTTGCAGAATGTGATGATATAGGGGAAATTTCTCTTACGTGCTAGAAATTGTGTGCGTCTATGTGTGCCCCCGTACCTGTCCCCCACCCAGCTCTTTGTTGTTTTGGTTAGCTCTGTAGCTGATACAGACACCAGACAACCACCCCCGAGGCGGAAAATGTCCTTTCTCAAGGTTTCACAGAGGATCATTACAGTGACTGTTTTGTCTTTTTTCTTGCTTGGGAAAGASCTTTTGACTGAAAAATATATTGCTCAGTTTAGGAGGAATTACTGTATGTAACCAAACACTAATGACTTTGAATGTGGTGGGTTTTGGTTCCAATTCCAAGTAGTGAATTGTATCTCTGCAAAGTGAGGGATGTTTCAACCCCCATGACTGTTGATCCCCAAGGATGCAGCTGATCCATCTATGGGGGTTTTATTTGTAAATTGCATTGCATTTGTAAATAGCTGGTGGCCAAAATCATTATCATTGTGTTAATTTAAAGATCAGTCAGCGTTTTCAAGGGCTGGGCAGTTTCAAGAGCTTTCTCTGAGCAAGTTGGAGGCTTTGTCTTGTAGGCTGAGAGCAAATTGTTACAAAACACAAGAGAGCTGGTAGGAGTTTGYGGAATCATAATTAATTGACAATGGTTTTTCAAAAATGACATTTTTCAATTTAAAATAAGCTGTTAAAACAATTTAGAACAGTGTTGTGATAGTCCCTTGACACATGTGGGGAGCTTTGGGTTAAACATATAAATAATGCTGAAAAGACTATATTTAGTTCCAGACTGATCCAAGGACAACTGAAAAATTGAAGGTCAAATAACAAAAYGAAGAAAAGAAAATTATAGCCCTCCTTGTTCTGTTCTGCAGCATGCTGCTTGGCAGCCGTGAAGGTTCAATACTGGGGAATTTGTCACATWCAACTATTTATGATTTGTACTTCAAGCAAAGCAAGTAAGCATGAAGTGTATGTACTTATTGACAATAGCACATCGCTGAGTTTTGTCACACTGAATCTGGAGAGCAGCTCTGGGGTATTGCAGAATTTTGTGAGCCTGGCTATCAAAAGATCTATGAAAACCTAATTAGTCAATCAGTCATAGCTTTCACCATGCTCTTTCTTGACCCTTAGGTTCTTGCAGTTTGTGCTTGGAACTGAGCTGAAGTGTAACCAGGTGCTAAATGGTGGGCCAAGACCATTGCTTGTTTTACTGTTTTTATTGGTACAAGCTATTAAAATTATGGAACAAGAACTTCAATTCACTGCTAGCTTGGGAGAACTTTCAGTCTGTGCTTGAGCAGGGGTTTGTTTAAGCAGCCCAAGCGTAGAGCTCAGTGCTTCCAACTGCAGAGACACGGCGACGAGCTTCAACACATCAAAGTTATCCCTCTAATGGTGGTAATGGCTCTTTTCCACCCTTATGGAGAGACCTCAAGCACTGACGGTCTGGTCAGGATTTGAGGTGGGTGCCAGGCTGTATTCCTTTCACCTAAGGATAGTATCTCAGTTGAGTGGCTGCAGGTAGCACAGTCACTGTTGGAGCACAGGACCACGTCTCAGCAGGTCAKGCCTATTTATTCAGCCAAGGATCTGCACGAGGACAGCAAAACAGAATGCTCAGCCTGATGATACATTGATGGAGRTTGTCAGTGAAGTGATTTCTGCAATCATGTTTATGTAATGCTTCACTTGACCTAATCTTGCCAAGCCTGATCATGCCTCCCTGTCCCCTTGCACAACTCCAGCATGCCCAGGGCACTTTCCTACTGGCCATCCAGGCCACAGTCCTGGGGCCAGATCTCTTCCCTGGRGGATCTGCTGGCCACTTTGCTCCAGACGGTTGACGTGTTCTGACTGTTCTATTTTTATTAAGAGATATTGGTAGTATATGGTGTAATTAATTATTTTCRGAGGCTTTATTTCATTTAAATTAGTCTCCCACTAGCCTCTCTCTTTGAACTGCTTATGAAACCTTATTCAGTTGTAACTACTGGGTATTATCTCACCGAGCAGGGCAGTTTTCAAATTGACAAATATACTTTATACCAAATGTGTGCATTTCATGGACAATGTCTATTCAGRCAAAGCTTTGGCTACTAGTTGTGTGAAAATCAAATGCATCCTTAGCAGTGTTCAAAAATGYGTGGGAATACACGTGGTCCAACTTGGCTAGCAACTTCTTCCAAGATGAGTGCATTCAACTCTGAAACTGCAACACTCAGAGAGACAGACTTTTTTTTATTCTAGATGGAAACCACGTCTTGCATAATTTGTGTTTTTGCAATTTCACTTTAAATCTAGGCTTTGCCTGTCAGAGATAATGGGAAACAATTATTTCTTTCAATTACTAGCTTGCTGTTGTTTACATTTCCTATGAGCATCTCTCTCCCTCTCCCCCCCATTCCCTCCTTCCCTCTCTCTCCCTTAAAAATATTTTTGTGCATGCTGTATCTAAAAATAAATCAAAGTGGAGGCCCAGTAATTAGGGTCATTCCTTTAGCAATGAGTTAATCTCTTTGTAGAAGCAAAAAACAATTCAGGATTGTCCTCAACTAAAGTCCCAGATAATTTTTGGTCTTGTTGTTTCTTCAGCTCCTGAATTTATTATATGTTTGATCTCGACTGTGTTTCAGAATAATATGTAACCTCAGTTATGGTTTAGAAGATTAGTTGAAGTCTTATCCTGGTGAAGGTCCATATAAACTGCAACTTGAAATTTGGCCTAAGAAAGTTGTGTAAAACACTGATTTTTACAAATGTGTCTCTTAATTTCTAACAAGTGTTTGCCCTTTTTTTTTCAATATTAGAAGAAGCAGTTATGTGAACAGTGTATTTGCTCTTTAGTTAATTTGTTGTGCTCTTAGTTTATAACATCATTTCCTTTACCTCGAAGTTTTACCCATTATTTACAGACTCATTCTGAGTTCATGAGCTTGGACATGCAAACATGTGATTTGTTTTGTTTTTTAACCACCAGGATATTTGTGATTTGGTTGAGGAATCCCTGGGCAGAGCAGRGAGTTTAGCAGTGGTGCAGGTGAATATGGGTACAGCTCTGGCTTTGCTTCAGTGTGTGAAGTTTGACACTTGGATGTGCATGCATGAGAAGAGGGAGATAAATTACTGAAACCGTAATTTCCCTTACTGTTGACTACCAAAAAAGAAATTAAAAGGGAACTCCCAGCCCTCACTATTTATGGAATGTCACCACAGCATATTTTGGACTTGTTTTTGAAGGGTCATTAGCCTCACTATCTAAAAGCAAGCAAGCAAGCAACCAGCATTCTTCTAGCTGTCAAATACAAGTCAAATGGATTMTTTTCAATTAGTTTTTGTCTCTGAAGAACATTTTGTTGTTTATGCTTAGTCTGTAAGTGCCCCAGTGCTCAAGTGCCCCAGCTAAAGTCAGAAGCAGCCACATCAGGACAAATAATCTTTGCACAACATGGTATCTAACTATGCATGCCTTTGTGATGAGAGGAGTAGACCTTTCCCAACATGATCAAGTAAGAAATACTTTAGCAGCATAGAAAGCTTGATTATGATCTTTATTACCTTGCTGTAAAGCAAGGGCAACACTACTGAACTCGGTGGAGTTGCCCTAAATTGAAGTGTGAATTCTGAAATACAGAGCAGAGAAAATTTGCTTTATGCACTTTAAGTTGGAGAAGACAAGTCAGTGTGGCAGTCCCAGCAAGATTACCAGCATTCAATCCGTTTCAGGGTTTGGATATCCCAGCATTGTAGGTAGGCTTGGGAAGCTTACTTTGCAGTAGAAATGTCACTGCTCTTCCACAGAATGCTCTGGTAACAGCCAAACCTCCTAAATAATCATCATCCCTACCGTTCAGYGTGTGAATGCCGGGAACAGAAGTGTTGGGGGAATCTTTCGCGGTTCTGGCAGCAAACGCGTCTCTTGGAGAACAGGAGCCTTTCCACTGGCGCAAGTCCTTCCTTTTCAAGACCTGTCTCTTTGCTGAGACAGCCATCTGGCCCTCTCTGGGGGATGGCAGTTTGCAGTGCATTGCTGCTGGGGGTGGGTGTTATCTTTCCAGGTGGCAAGGAAAGCCTCTTGTGCTYGCATGCCATTGCCATCGGCAGAATGCACAACTGCAGGGTTTTGAATGCTGAAATTCATTATTCAAACTCCAAAATATTGTGCAATCCTTTTATAGGTTTGGT
>NW_026623653.1:350536-382679 GCF_030028575.1 Malurus melanocephalus | reverse complement strand
TTCACTTCCTTATGCAATCATGCAGTTTTAATATTGATGCTTTCAGAAAAATCCAAATAATGAGAGATTCACGATAAAGCTGTGAGATTTTGTTGCCAGGTTTATTCCTGTGGAACAGAACTAATAAAACTTTAAGGAAGAAGCCTTAGCTAAGTTTTAAAAAGTAGGTTATTTTTGTTGTGAAAAACAAAATTAAAAASAAAGAAAGAAGAYATTGAAACTCARTTTGATTCAAGTGGCCAGTGTGGGCTTTTTGGTGAGCTGGAATCAGGCAAATATGTGTCAGGTGTGTGGAAAACAAAGTAGTATCAATATGTTGGCTATGAACTGATCTTGGCTTCCTCCTCCTTGCTTGCATGATATTACAATGAAAGTTAGCAAAAGGAAATACAATTGCACGTGATTAAATGTTGACAGCCAAGGAGCCTGGCTTTCTGTTTACAGAGGTGAAAATTAGAAAAAAAAATTGGGTAGTGAARCTTCCTATGTGTCTTCACACGGTCCTGGAAAACATGAGGTAAAAAATGTAAGAGAGGCTGTAATACCAATCTGTTAAAAAAAAACCCTCCAAAATGTTCTTATTAAAAAATAGTCTGATTCAAATTGCAAAGGAAAATGCTTACTCCCTTTGGGTGTGTCCTGTATTCCAGAGCAATTGAAAAATGTATGCTGACAGGAAAGTGAGGACAAGTATTCCCCTTTCCTGGAGTTTTGATACAATTATTTAGCCAATGCTGAGAGAATCTCTGCATACTCTAAAACTTCAGTCATTTCTGAAGTATTGATTTGGGGTCACTAAATTCCAGAGCTGGTGAGATCAGGGTAATGAGATCAGGTGACAGGCCCAGTGGTATCCACTGATTTAGTTGTTTAGACACTGTAACCAAACCATGACCTTCTTGATCTACAGTCTCTTTGATCTAACTGTGCAAAAACACAGCTGCTTACTGGATATCGCACGTTAGTGTGCATGTAGGCATTAGGGCAACTTCTTGTGACATTTACATTAATTATTCTGGTRTCAGTTTATAAAAATGAGTATCACTCATGGCTGGGCACTACAACAGGCTCCTTAGGGATGTGGTCACAGCACCAAGGATGATAGAGTTCAAGAGGAATTTGGACAATATGGTGCTATGACTCTTGGGGATGGTCAGGAGCTGGACTCCATGATCCTCGTGTGTCCCTTCCAGCTCAGTTTATTCTGTGAGCAACCATGATCAAAGTCTCTTCTAACAGACAGGTGGCTTCAGGTCACTGTGACTCATGTGGTGTGCACTGGCAGAGGACGCTCTGGCTCCCAGGGTTTGTATGAGGAGACTGATGGATGCCCCATTCCCATGCTCAGTGCCAATTCCTCGATGCCTGCTTTCGCCTGTGTCTCTGCATGCAATGCAGCCCACGTTACTGGTGTTGAGCAAGCAGGGCAAAGCCTCCAGCATGGAACCCAGGTCTGCCCTGGGTTCCACTTCTGTGTAAAGCTGCCTGTGGTCTGGGTTTGTGCAGGGATGAACCTGTGTTTTGCTATTTTTTTTGCCAATTTTTATATTTCTCCCAGTTTTGGGTAGCTGTTTGGTATTCAACATCTCCATAACACAGTGGCTCCCTCTGGAGATACTCTGCCATCAGCTCTCCACTGCCTGTGCCAGAGTCCACATGGCATTTCCTTCCCCTGGCAGAAAAAAACAGTTATGGAGCAAAAATTAAGCCTGCTAAAGCTGTACCATGATCCCATGGAAATATGTGCCCARCTCCATATGAGATCATACACTGGAGCCCAGCTGCTTCCTGCCCCGAGTTTAAATACCGTGAGCACAATAGTAAAGTTCCATGATGTATGGATGTGACCTGGAATCACTTAGAGCAGAGGAGCAGGATGGAGAATTTATGTCTAGCCYAGGGCAGAGCACGTGGGCTCCTGGCTGTTGTGTACTGTTGCCTTTTCACTTGCACACAAGCTTATCAAAATGTTTTTGCAGGCTTGCTCCAACTTTCCTGCACAGCTTTTAACTCTTYGTTTGGGGACCTTTGTGAGCTAAGCAGTAGCAGGCAGTGCTCAGAGAGGGTAAGTAGTGAGAGCTCAGTCAGAGCCAGGCAAAAAAGGCAGGCTGCTGCAGAGCTTGGCASGAGCTGGGAGCCCACAGCACTGTCTCTGCAGGCACGCTGGCTTGTCTGCTTTCCCCACAGGCAGAAGAGTAGAGGCATTTAAAAATAAAGAGGAAGACAGTGTGGAGTGCCAGTGCTGTGTCCCTCTGAACATGATCTGAAAGTATGTACTAGGGAAGTTTAGAGCTGATTAGACACGTGGGCTGGCATTGGAAATAWAAAGTGCATTCAGAGAGGTGCCATAGCTCCCTATGAAGTCAAGGAAAAATAATCCCATGRTGCTTTTTCTCCTTGTAAAAAACAYTTCCATGGAGACTTTCTATGGGGTAAACAAACCTGGCCTGACAGTAGTGAGGGCTAAACTAAAGATGAAAAGATGGTTGCTGGCCCAATAATCTTGAATACATTGAAGTGCAGGTTAGTTCGTAGTCTCTTTCATGTGTGCAGTAAGCAAAAAGTTACAGGTCCTTAAAGTATATTTTGTTTTTAATGAAAAGGTAGTTGKTTTTTTTTTTTGARAAAGACAGATAATACCTCAAGCTTTCATCCAAATGGAAGAACTGAAGCATCTCCTTTTTATGATTTTCTGTTTGTCTTTAAAAAAACACTCTCATCCACTTTGTWTGTAACATTTGTACAGTGCAAGCATAAAAAGTGATCAGGAGAACAGTCTCTGTAGGCACTGGAAGGTTTTTACAGCGTGCACAGAGGTCTGGAAGAAGCACTTTTGGGAATGTTTCCCCCCAGCCACAAAATGCCGCTTAACTGCAGAAGAATAAATTACTTTAAGATGGGAGCTTTTTTTTCATGAGTGTGTAGAGGTTTTTTGGTAAAATTGGGTAATTTAAATGCTCTGGGTTTTTTTTTTTTTTTTCCTTGTATTTGTTTGTTTCTTGCTGTGGTTACCTGTCAAGTGCCACACCAAATTGCTAAACATAGTACAACACCAAAGCAAAACTACCAAACATAGTCTAAATTCATAGCAAGGCAACAAGTATAATTATTTCTTATTTTGTTGTGGATATCTGAGGAATCAGCTGAGCATTTGAAAAGTACCTGTCTGAGCTCTTATCAGGCTGACTTCTAATGTGGATTTAGATCAGAATTTGTATTACGAAGGAGTGTGGAAGGAATTATTTCTGCTGCTTAGCATTATCTGTATGAAATACTCACCTAGAACAGAAGACCAAGTTGAACATTTCAAAGAAAAACAGCTTTCAAAGTATGCACTTTCTCTCTTCTAGGCTAAAAGAATGATGTAGAGGCTTAAGTAGTTAGCTGTATTCTGCCCTTTCATAAAATGCAATAGGGAATGATAATTTACTTTTGTGTTTAATATTGTGCAGCTGTGGGCTGGCTGTAAAGTCTGGAAATACGCTTACACCCATAAGAGAGGCGTGCTCCACTTCCACTGTCTGTTAGGGAGGTGGAAGAAGTATTGCTAGAAAACTCCACAGAGTGCTATAAAACTGTGTCAGGAGTGTGTTGCTGCAGGGATCAAATAACTAAACCTGCAAAAAGCTGCTGTCTTGTTCTAGTAGGATGCATGTAGATATTAGTATACTTCTCAAAGAAATTTTTTAAAAGGCCAAATTTGAATGGGGCTGTAAAGTCACCTTGCAAAGTGATGAAGAGTTTGTGTTTACTTGCTTTATTATTTGTATSCAAAAGGGAACCATACACACCTGTATGGTCAAAGCATTTTCACATGTGACTCTTGAGGTGTTAAATCAGCCAGCGCCTTGGATGGCTGCAGCACAGGAAATTGGAGCTGAGTCCTGGAGCGGTGCAGGGTGAAGCTGGGCTGCCCAGGGGACTTCTCTCTGGAGTYAGTGGGAGCTTTCATGGAGCGAGGTACCTGTCTGGAACACATGATATCATGGCACAGTACCAGTCAAGRAAATGGATTTCAAAGATGGTGCAGTCAAGGGAAAATTGGGAGAATCAAGGAAGGAAGGAAGGCAGTCAATACTGAGGTGCCTGAGCAAGTCACTGAGAAAATGGTGTTTCAGTAGAGGGTTTTGGGTAACTGTGGGGAATGCTGGTAGTATTTTCTGTTTTACTAAAGATGGAAACACTTYGTTAAATTTAAACTCGTCTAACTTTCAGCTATCTGGTTCTTATAGCAACCCTGTGAAGTGCATATGYGATATTGAAATGGATTAGATGGGTTGTGATGGAATCTGTGGGATTAGAGTTCACTTTCCCACAATGATCCTCTTGCTCTGGGCTGCATTTTTGCAACCTGTACAGCTGTACTCGGCTATGGGTGTTCTTTTACTCAAACTCTCTCCAGAGTTCAAAATGCCAGAGTCTTACTGGCGTAACACTGCCAGCCATGGGTGTGTGTCACCCCAGCAGGCTGCTGATGTACCTCCTCTTTTCTTGAGGTCTTGGTGTTAGGCAAAAAGTAAACACGYAGTGGGAGCCAGGCAGGAGAGAGAGGGATGCTCAGAAGGGAGAGAGGGTGATGCCATGAGAGGTCACATTTCTGTAAGCTTTYCTGTACACTTTGCTCTTCCCCAGTTTACAGGCTGTGCTGGAGAAAAGGGCTGATGTGCAGAGATGTCAGACCAGGCCAGAGCAGAGCTGTGTTCTTACATAGCTCAATATATTGCTGTATCTGGGAAGAAAGCCTGRATTATTCTCTCACTTGCATAACTGCGTGTAAGAGTGTTTATAATCAAGGACTTGGGCTCTGTCCATATTTATGAATGACCAGGGCTGAGTCTGGGCATAATTCCAGCGCTGATACTGTGTGTGAGTTGCACAACTGTTGTGAATACATGACATTGCTGCTCCATGTGAGGCCATGGGACGGACGGGACATCTGGCAGAGTTTGTGCTCCCTGCTTTGAACAGCTCGTACACAGTGGGGACTGCTACTGTACAAGCACGCAAGCCCGACACACTTAGAAATCCTTCCACTGATGTAGCCACTGTCTTTGGCTAAAGCAGAGATCTTTCTCCTTCAGACAATTTAACTAGTTACAAGCCACCCCCTGAAATTACCAGGAGCTTATCCCCGGCAAAAATAATAAATAACCCCCCCACTGCAGCTATTAACTCCCTTGAGTACTAATTGTTTGCTCTTTTTGCCATTTATTAATGGCATATGGGTATAGGGTCTTTACTGTGGTTGATGAAATGTTGGGCAAAGTGTTGYAATTAGTTCCACAGCTGCTTTGGTCATTGATGTGAAACGCTTGTACTTCTCTAGAGGCCACTTTAAATGGGAATCTGATCCAGACCATTATTGCCAACCTCTTCTGCTTTCACCTTCAGGTGAAGGAGTGGAAGCCTTGATGTTACCTTGGGGAGAAAATTAGCAAAACTGCCATGTTTGTTTCACTCACACTTTAGGACCCTGCTCCATAATGTGCTCTTCCTACATCCCAACTGGACTCCACCTCACAGGGGATCATTCATCTCCTGGTTACCACTTTGCAATGATCTAGTCACAGGCAGGCTGTTTGTTCTATTTTTTCCCCCTTCTTCAAGGTCCCCTGTGTCAKGTGGCTGGGTGAGAGCCCCTGCTGACAGGACTAGTTCCCAGAGTGGGTCTTCAGTCCCTCCTGGAAGGAATGAGGATCCTGCCATGCTCCTGTGTCAGATTGTGCAATGCTCAGAGCAGCAAGACCTTCCTGCTCTGCAGATCCTGTGGTCTGCAGCAGAGCACTGCTGGTGCTGTTGTATTTTCTATCAGCCAGTAGCTGCTGGCCAGTGTTCTGGATGAAGGCTCTGCCTGCTGTACTGACATCCATCCCATTTGGGTAAATGCTGGGTAAAATTAAGCAAGAGAGGCAGTGAGAAAATGTCGTGCTGATCTCCCAGAAACAGCGTGTGATGTATGACTTCCTTGCTTTGTCCCAAATGAATTAACACTGCTGTAGAAAGTGGAAAAAACCAACCCTCTCTATGCTTTCTTCTTGTACATGGTAAGAGAGGGAATTTGCCTTCCTGACCACATGTTGGCAGGTCAGGAGATCTGTTTTGAAATTATACAGAATTGAGGATGTAAAATAATGTTTCTGTGGTTGCRTTGCATATTCTAATTTCACTTCCCTACCCAAAGTAATCTTTTCTCTTGGGAAATGYAATTCCAAGTTAGTGGGAAGTGATCCTATTTATTTCTACCAACTAAGAGTAACTTTGGACAGCATGAGGAGTTTGTTTTGAGGAGGAAGCATTGTTCCCAATTGTAACATGTCATGGGTCACTTGGTCATAAAAATATTCTGTTGTTTCTCTTCTCAAGATACAACAGAGTTCCCTCTGTTGCTTCTAGAAATGTGCACATACAAAACACACAGCAATAGAGCTGCAAAGGAGCTCACCTTTCAAAATAGTTGCTTATTCAACTCCTTTCCAAGTATATTTTTGTCCAAAGCCAGGRTGCAGCATGTTGGTCATGAGCTCTACTTGAGGAGTTAAATTCCTCATAGTTCTCCAATGGCTAGGCCAGGGCAGCATGRCATTGTCTACATCTGGCAGCACAGTCCAACCCTAAATGGTTAACTTCCTTGGGAYAGTCTGTCAACAATTACCAGGAATGGCATTTCTCTTTGAAGACTCTCTTTGGGAGGAAGATGGTGGCTGCTGTTTTTAGAGAGGAAAAAAAATGCAATTACCTTTACCGAAGGAATGGAGCAACTCTAATAGGATTTTTTTTTATCAGACTAGTTTTTTTAGACTATTTGGGTATTTCAGTGATTATTTCTACACAGCTCTTTTTCCTTAGGGGATGCTAGACTGTTCCAAAAGCATTTGTTAGTTTACATAGGYATTAAAGGGGTCCTTATGAATTTCRATTATCCTAAAGTACTTCAAAGTGTCCCTAGAGGCTCAAGCTGCTTTGAACTTAACCTTTTCTGCCCAGTCTTGTCACATGTGTGAGCCCAAAGATTTTAAGCAAGAGGTCAGCAATTCTCAGTSTTTTTAATACTTTGACCCATGTTACAACAGGAAAAAATAAACAAACCAGATTCGTTCTGATATAGCCAGGAAGAAAGAGAGGGGATGGCTCCAGTGGGCCTTTTGTAACCCTTTTCTTAACCTGCTAGCTCTCCTGACCCATTAAATAATAGCACAAGCAGGATAAAAACCAACAAACYCCAACTTTTAATACTCATTGCCTTGCTTCTAACTGCTTTCCTTTAAAATGTCTTTGGTCCTCAGGGCACCTTGAGATCTTAATGGTTTCTTTATATAAAATTTGAATAATGAAGCATGTGAGACACTTGCGATTGGAAAAATATGAACTTTAATAAAGCTGGTCACGCTGCTTGTGAGCTGTGTATATCACACAAAAATGTGTGGCGAGATCCTCCGCTGGGACTGTTCAAAATAACTGCAGTGACTCCAGCAGTGCTCTGCTGATTTACGTGAGGTGAGAATCTGGCTCACATCCCGTATTATCTTGCAATGTGACTGTGCAGCTGTAACACAATCTTATTCAGCTCTTCGGGTTGGGGGCAAAAGAAGTGCCTGTGGTTATTTTTGGCAAAGCACGTCATCAGAGGGGCTCATGTGATTCTCTCTCTCATATATTTATTTTTTATTGCTGTTGACCTACTGTTGTGGTTTGACCCCGGCTRGCACCTAAGCCCCAAGCAGCCACTYGCTCTTTTCTGCACTGGTGGGATGGGGGAAGGAATCAGTAGAGCAAAAATGAAGAAAACACGGGATGAGATAAAGACAGTTTAACAGGTAAAACAAAAGCCATGCACACAAGCAAAGCAAAGCAAGGAATTAATTCACCATTTTTTATGGGCAGGCAGCCATCCTCAGGACAGCAAGGCCCCAGCACACGTAACAGTGACTTGGGAAGACAAACACCATCACTGCCAACATCCTCTCCTTCCTCCTTCTTCCCCCAGCTCTATACACTGAGCATGACACCATATGATATGGAATGTCCCTTGGGTCAGTTGGGATCAGCTGTCCTGGCTGTGTCCCTTCCCAACTTCTTGCACATCTCCAAGCTCCTTGATGGTGGGATGGTGTGAGAGGCAGAAAAAACCTTGATACGGTGCGAGCACTGCTCAGCAACATCCATGTGTTATCATCAGTGTTTTCAGCACAAATCCAAAACACAGCCCCACACCAGCTACTGTGAAGGAAATAAACTAACCCGGTCAAAGCCAGCACACCTACATGAGTTATTTTGGTATTTGGAGCCTTTAAAAAGAATAATTCAGTATTTTTCTTCCCTTAATGGAGCTGGATAATTTGTCTTTTTCCTCTTTCTAGTGCTTCATGATGTTGATAGCTATACAGGTAAGGCATTGTTTTGCACATGATGCAACACAGCTCTTGCTTTTCTTGAAAGGTGTGTCTGACCACATCTCTTTTCACTTTCTAGGTGTTCTAAACAACCTACATTCTCCTTCACTGTTTAAAATAGCAATTGGACTGCTTGAGGGTTTTATGGGTCACATTCTTCTCATTTTCCCATTTGAAATCTGAGCCTGCAGACCTTGCAATCGTCTTGGCTACAGATAATTTTGACAGTGCTTTTTCCCATTTTGACCCTTTGCTTCAATACCTGGGCTACAAAGGGAGCATGAGGGCTACTGGTGTCCTTGGTATCAGGGTCTGCTACTGATCCAAAAACCTCTTGAACATATACATCCTGTTTATATTCCAGTGTCTCCTCTGGTAGTATTAGGGAGGAGAAAATTTGGAAAGTCAGCTATTTTTACAAGCACCAAGTGCTGCCCATTTCCCCATAAGGCATGAGCAGCTCTTCAAGAATGTTTGAAAGCATGAAGCAACAAGGTACAGCTGGGCATTATCACCAGCATTCTTCTTTAAACTATTTTTATTTGCACGTCCTTTATCTCCAGCGTTTCTCCAGTCTGAGAAGATCAAGCAGATGCCACATGTACAGTGTAGCCCAGACAACCAGATGACACAGTAGTGTTTTGATTTGAAAGTCAGACTTCTGCTAAGCATCAAGGGGCAAACCTTTATCTCTGTGCGTAGTGCTGAGGGGTGTAGGGAAGGATTCATTCCCTCCGTCAGTGGAGCCAATCTTGATTTTCCAGCGCAGATTTTAACTGTGAGTCTGCTTGCTACAAGGCTCTTTTCTCCAAAGCAGCTCTCAGACTACTGCCACAAAATGTAGATCCACCAGCCCTGTACAGGTTCCTCTCCCTCATCTCTTTCTCCTCCCAAACTGCATTGCTGCAAAGAAAKTACAGAAGCCTCTCCTTGGTGCTCACATAAAGGCAAATGAAAAAGCTTTGCGTTCTTTAACTATCCCACGTCTTAATGAAGTGCAATCGCGACCTCAGTCCTGCTGGAATGAAGATTGCCAGTGCCCCAAGTTACTGGCTTGCTCCCAAGAAATATGTAAACCRTAAAGGTGGTTCTTGAAATGAAGAGCTTTGAAATAACACGTTGTCAGTAGATTGTAATGTATTTAGTCATTTGGACTGACATAGGTTCTGAGTTGTAGCTTGCTGTTAAGGGCAGAGTCTTGTCTCTTACAAAAATCCTTAAAATAAAATTTCCTTTAAAAGCATGAGGTCATCTCTTCTGTGGAAAATTTGGTTCATTTGTCTTCCATGCTGCAAGGTGTGCATAAATCAGACTGTGTTATGATAGGGGTGTTCACTGAAACAAATTCCTAATAAAAGAGTAAACATGGAAGCAGTCCACCTGTACCCTCCACATTCCTCAGTGAAGCACATCCTGGAAGGGAACTGGTGGGGTTGATGGGGGATACCACTGTCTGGTAAGCACTGAGAAACAAGGAGATATGTTTAAGTTAACTCTGTTTCCCAAAAAGTAAATCAGATTCCCTGTATACTTTTATTTTTCCAGCCAAGCTAATCCAGCCCCCACAGGTTTTTGCTTTCCAAAGCTGGGSCACTAATGCAACGTGGAAAGCTCCTTCCATTAGCTCAGGTGGGTGTCCTCTGGTGTTGTTGGTTGCAGTATAATCCTGAATTTAGCTGTTGGAGCTGGCAACCCTGCCTATTTATAAACACCTTTGTTAACCTCCTTCCCTGCTTCCTCTTTCTCCACTTCCAAGAAAATCCCACTGTCAAAAAAACTCCGCCTTCTAGCATGTCCAAATGCAAGCATGTCATTCTATCTAGGTTAAATTTTGCATAGGCTTTGCCTGGGTTTGTGTCTGGCTTGCAGGCTGTCTTATCCAACCAGATTACATTKAAAYAGCACTTGATAAATGGATCCTTACRGCAAATGTCCAGAGCTTACAACGTGTTCCTTGTAAGCCATGGAGGAAACATAAAAGAGGCTTGATCAGTTTCATCCACATTTCCAAGTTATTGATCCTAAAAATTAAATTGACTTCTGAAAAGTGTTTATATTTGAGGGTATGGTGATAGAGAATGAAGAGAGAAGTGATTGTCCTTTAGGGAAGAGGAATTACTCTAAAGGAGCTTTTGTACAGAATTGTACTTCTWATACTGGTTTCTGCAGCACCTTTTSCTTTAAGACTTCTAAACCTCAATAGACAAACCAGAAATTCTTGCAAGAGTGTTGTTTTTCCCATCTAAGTGTGGGGGAGCTTGTATACTGAGAAATTACTTGCCACCAGTTTACGAGTCCGCAAGTCAGAGCTGAGGGTGGACCCCAAAACCAGGCTTTCTCAGCAGTGTGCTATCTCTTAAGCATTATATTGTGCTTGTGTGAAGAACAAATATATGAAACTTTCTTCCCCAGCATACTGCAGTGCTTCCTGCATATTGATAACAAAGGGAATCCCCTATAATAAATTCCAGGAACCCTATTTCAATTGTTCTGCGATAGTGATTACTGAATGAGGAGAGTGGCAATGAGTTGTGGTGGCAATGAATGCCTTGTCACTGTCTGAAAACTGCCTTGGCKTGTCTGCACCTTTCTGCCCTGCATCGTAAGGACTCAGGCAAGTTCCTAGTGAGTYTGATGCATGTTTGGTCTCCATGTAAATGATGTGAACTGGAAGGAAGAGTACACAGTACTCAGCCAAACTTCACGGCCATGCTGGCCTGATTTTTTAGATGGTATTGTCAGCATTAAATAGCTGCTGCTAGAGAAAACAGGTTTTTCTGATGTTTCACTGGCTGTTCATCTGCTGCTGCTCTGTGTAGCTTGTTTGCCCTTGCAGACTGGGGCACGTACCCAGAAAAGGTGGTCTGGAACCATGATGGAAAAGGAGGAGGCTGCGGCCTGGGTTTGCTGGTACATTTTGTGCTTCTTCACCCACAGGAGTTGCCCAGAGGAGCCACCACASACCCTCCAATGTGTCCTCTGTGCCCTGCCTGGGTCTCTGCTGGCTCTTGCAGCTCTGGCACAGCAATGCCCRTCTCTCAGCACTGAGGTGTGACTGCCAGCCCAGCTGGGCATGAATCCTGCCTCACCAGTCCCTTAGTAGGATGTGCTGGTGCATTTCCAGCTGTGCCTCATAGTACTGAGAAACCTTTCAGAAACAGCATCTGTATGGKGCAGGGGGGTATGCTTGGAGAGCGGGGAGGGCTGTGTAAACTGCCTCTAAATAAAGATTTGCTCCCGCTGTCTGTGGTTTATATTGATTTAACATATTTTTGCTACAACTCAATTTAGTCTTTACTCTCATCCAGCTGTGGGAGCTCTGGTTTGCAATTGCCTGTGCGATTAATCCTTTTGTGCATTTCTTTCATTGTGTGCATAGTGTCAATTCTCACCTAGCACATCACACGCTAAAAAAATCTGGAAACCTGCCTTGTTTTCATTTGTTCTGTTGTGCATACACATCAGTGGTTTTTTTTTGTTTTTGTTTTTTGTGTTTTGTTTTTGTTTTTTGTTTGTTTGTTTTTTAAACAATATTATCCATGAAAACAATGCTGTAGTGTTAAACTTATATCCCTCCCTCCTTCCCCTTCTCCCATACCCTTCCATCCTTCCTAAACCCGTTAAAGGTATGTACAATCACTAGGCTTTCCTGGCTTACTGYCATATTTATTGCATGAACAGCAAGGCAAAACAGCACCTGGGAGCTTTATAAAGGTTTTATTCATCTGATGGCCTTGTGCAGCACTCAGCATGGAGAGGAGGAGCACAGACAAAYGGAGCAGGAGGAAATTGTGAAGGTGTGCTTGTGGGAGAAACTACCAGGAGCACGGAGGTAGGGTGAGGAGTTTTTTGAGTTGAGGTCTTTGTGTACTTTCTACTGACTGATGAAGGTGAGTGCTCACCCCAGGGACCTCTCTCTGCCACATTTGTGTCTATAGATCACTGTGCCCCTCTTGTCCTGTCAGCTCTGACCACTGGGCAGGGACTGTCCTGCTGCTGCCTCTCATGCWTGGGGGAGGTGGCAGTGGGACACGATGTCTGACTTTATGGGCACAGTCACACTTGTGCTTTGACAGTCAAACAGGACAGTAATGTTGTATTTTACTCTTCCTTTTTTTTGGCAAATAAATTGGCAGTTTTATGGACAGGARAACAGTTTGTGGAAACTTTCTATTCCTGTGGGTATGCACATCCTGCACAGGTTTTTCTTGAAGTTTGACATTCTTTGTGCTGAATTATTAAARTAGTTGCACTTTTTTGTTTGTAATTTTGAGAAAAATTCTTGCATTTTTTTTTGTCAGTCCCTTTAAAGAAAGCCAAAGTGGTATAAATGAGTCTAGAATTGGTATGAAGGTGCCTCTACTATGTTGTCTGTAATGAATTTAATCTGTGAAAAWTTTATTTGAAGGACAAGACCTACTGAAATTTAATGCTCAACATTCCTCCTGTATTCTGCTCTGCTCTCACTGTTTTCRTGCAGGTGACCCTTATTTTGAGATCAGTAGATTCTCTTGCTTGCAGAGAACGTGATTAATTAACTGAGGGGCAGTAATTCTGTAATCAGTAACCAGTGCAGTGTTAACAGCCCAGRTGAATCAGCCTGATTGTGCATCTACAAAAACACCATCATGGGCATTTCTCTTTCCACAAAAGGAGCCTGTGCTGATGCTCTTGGGCACAGAGTCCATTTCTGGAAGGGGTGGTGAGGGATTGTGGTAATGAAATGCCTGAGGCAGACCCTGGTGTTGCCAATGGGAAGCTGGGCCTGACTCCGAAGCTCTGCAGTGATGTGTCACCCCTCTAGTGAGTTCAAACTTTGATGGAGGAGTACTTTAATTATAGGTGAAGTGATTAAAAGAGCTGTGGATTTTTCTTCCCCTCTGCCAGAAGAGAAGCACCATCTGGCTGAGGTCTCCCACCTTTTCATATCAGTGCTCCTGTCACGCTCTCAGAGAAATAAACTGGGCTTAATGTATGATTCTGTACTACAAGCTGGTGATGTGCATGGACTGTGAAGATGTGTGGTCCTCGATGGATACAGCTCTGCTGCCAGAGCCTTGAGTGCTCTGATTCCCTTGGCAGAGCTCCCCTTGATCCTGGGCGTGGTGGCTTTGCTGTGCTGCAGGGCACACAGCTTTGCCAGGGCAGGGTGTGTGGGCAATTTTCCATATAGGTAGTCCAGTATGGATTTTGTCCTACAGTCATACTTTTGCCATGGTCGTGTGAKGGAGAACATGAAAACAGTGTAGGTTGCCTCCCCTCACACCCCAGGGTCAAGCCAGCTGTAGTTTTTCCTTAAATCCTCAGCAGAAAAGGGGACACTGCTCAGGACAGAGAGTCGGATCATATAAGTGTTGCAGAGTTTTTCAAGAAGCAGTTATGCTTATGTTTTCTTTAAAAATATATCAGGTGATTTTTTTTTTTTCCCACGGAAGTCAGTGGTGCTCTGTTGCTATAAAATCCTATTAAGAAAAATCATACTTGAACTCTGGCTTCTGGTATTAGTGGGGTTTTCCAGGTCTTTCCTAAGATTGTGTTCCTGTTGATATGTCAGTAACATAGATGAGCTTTGAGAATATCGTGTAGTTTAAGAAGGCTTGCAGATATTTTCCATTGGCTAAGGTCTGTTTTAGAGACCATAATGTGTTTATTACAAGTTCTCAGATCACATCCCTTATAATTTTCTCAGAAGAACGATCAATTTCTTAGAATAAAATGACATTTAAAAAAAACCCCATTTGTTTCCTAATATAGTGCCCCTTAACCTATCTGTCGAAGTCTTTTTTTCCCTTGTGATATGTATTTGCATAGTGCCTAAGTGCTGAAGTGCATTTTCCTAGCATTGTGGCTTGCRTGAAATGTAACTCAGAAAAAGTGCAGCACACCTTCCACAAAGGCTTCATACAAGACTTAAGCGCTACTTAGAGTTTAATGTAAGCCCTGTTTTGATGGGCTGAAGTAGGATACCTGCTGGCTCTTTGCACAGTGATTAATTTCACCTCTGAGGTTGGAGTTGCAATTGATGTTGATAAAGGGATGGCTTACAGGGAAAGAAGGCAGCATGAGGACAAGTGTGGAGGCCCTGCCTTCAACTGGAAATGCTAATAAGTGTGGTGGGCTAAATTCGACATGGCTTTTTTATAGCTTGTGAAATACAGGAATGGGTAGGCTTGTCAAAATATAAATGAAGGCATGTTTTCTGCTTCCCACTGCTTCGAGTGCGGCCCAGCAATAAACAGCAGTAAGCAAATCAAAGGTAGGGATGAGAAAGAATGTGTTAGAGTAAGTCTGGGAATCTCCTGAGATGTCCAGCCCAATCCCCAGCGACTGCAGGCACCTAAGTCTTTCCATAAATTCATAAAACTTTAAAGCTCTGTCTTATTAGGTGAATTTGGCTCCTTTGTGCAAATAAGCTTGGTTAACACATCCTTGTYTTCATGCCTCAGACCTCATTAATTTGAGGCAATTTCTTTAGGAGACCAGTAAGAGATGTGGTTARGAAAGAGGTAAAAGGGCCAAAATATTCAGCTTAGTGGGTGGATTTTGTGRAAACTTTTGCAGAGTTGTAGATTTCTTTCTCATATCTATGGAAACAGGAAAAAAAAAAGATGGGAAGACTGATGCCTTTGGTAGAAAAGAGASAAGACACAAAAAGAGAGTAAGTGAAAGATGTTAGGAAAGTGTTGTGTGATTTTTCAGTCCATAAAAACAAAGATGAGAAGACTTAAATTTTTAATTYTGTTTGCAGAATATAAATACCATGGTGAAGGGGAGGGGGTTTTTAATACACTGATTATAGCTGGAAATTCAGGCAGAGTCTCACGAAAGCTGAGTTTTGAGCAGAAGCCAGAACTGTGGAGCAGTTGTGTGATATGTGACAGCCAGCAGATGCAGAAAGCAAACATCTGTTGTATTGCCCAGCACCCATGAGCCAGCTTCATGCCTGAAGAACAGGCCAGGGTCTGCATGTATATGGTAAGACTTCAAAATGTCACTGGCAATGGGGAAAGGAACATATCTGAGGCTTCTATGTCACATCCACAGAGTGGAGCATGCACCCCAAGGGATGTGCAAAAGAATCCATTAGAGTGCAGGAAGAAAATATTTTTGTATTGTACTTTAATTTAAAAAAAAAAAAAAAGAGGATTAATACATCTTCATGTCACCCCTTCTTAATTTCCATTTTTATATATGTTTTTTAATGTATATAATTTGTTAATGATGAACTACAGGTATATAATTTATAGATAAGTACATAGCCATACATCAGGGGGATGTGACCAGAAATGTCCTAYTGAGAAACAGGAAAAGTAACAAATTAATTGATAAGATACAGGATCCAGACAAATTTGACAATGCATTTTTTTAGTGCAGATCTACAGCGTGCTGTGGACATGACTTCTGTGAAAGTCTTGCATAGGGATGTTCATCCATCAGAGAAGGGCAGAGCTAAAAAGGTGTCTTCAAATTGTTTTGGSATATGGCTGAGCACAGCAGAAACTGGAGCATTGACATTGTCCATTTCTACATCTGGTTAAAGCCTTTATAAAGGAGGTGGTTTTGGGAACAAGACCTGGGTTGTCAAGAAGTGGGTTAAATCACTTATTTGGTAATTAAGAAGTAATCTCCATGTTTCCCAAATCATTCACATGCTTCACCCTCTGTCACTCTATTGCCTCCATAGCAAGGGCAAAATCCTTGTATTGCCTTCATGATTCTCAAGCCTTATTGCTGCTTTACAGAAGTCAGATTTTGTCAGCCCTTCTAATGCTCTGCAGTTCTTCCTTATTCTAGCAGTACAGCCAATTAACACAACCATATCAAATGAGATTACTTGCAGAGTGGGTCTGATCCAAACCCCACCGAGGTCAGGGGAGGAACTCCCATGAATCTTCAGCACATTTGGTATTAGGCCCAGGRTAAAGAGCTTGTTGAAGTAGAGTGGTTGAACGAATCCCTATCCCTTTTCAATAGGTTTGATTGAGCTGTGCTAACAAWTTTTTTTCCAACTGGGAAAAAACAGATAACAGCATGTTCGCATACGCTTTTGTGCTCCCCTCCTTCCTCTCCCCCTCCTCTCTGCGTGCACATGTATTTAGCACAGAGGCAGACGCGTGGTTGTGTCAACTCACTGACATGAAGCAGCATATCTCTGATAAAACTGGGACTCTGTTTGATGTAGTTGAAGTCAAATGTGCTTGATTTGAATAAGAGATTTTTTGAAATCTATTTTTATGCAGATTTTAAAGCCTGTAAGGTAATGAGTCAATAAGACAGCTATTAACACTTCAATCTTTCTGATATCCAGAATAAGAGAAGGAGATGGATGAGATCTGGCTGTGGTAGTTTTAGCCAGCTTTTTTGTGCTTGGGTTCAGTTAGCCCTGGATTTTTATGCTGAGTTCTGTGTTTGAGTTGTTGCAGATTTTTGCCAATGTGAGGTTCAACTAGATGAAAGACTGTTTAGGTGTACATCCTTCCTTCATTCCCACTTTTATATTTCTCTCATAATGTTTATTTTTTGAGATAACTGCACAATAACTTTCATTGACCTTAAAAATCATGTGATAGTACTGCTGCTTATGACTGTCCTCGTGTTTTCTCTGTATTGATCACAGCAGGCTTGAATAATGAGCTTCAATGTCTCTCTTTAGTGCAGGCCATGGAAACACTGTGCCCAATGATTTGAAGGAAAAAAACTCCACAGAAAATGCTTGATTATATATTTTAGAGAGAAATTTGCTGTTTTTTCCCTGTATGGTCCTGGCATAAATGACAGACACTAAATCTTTTGTTTATTTTGCTTTCCCCTTTCAGGGTATGATCTTAGTTGTACTTACTGAGAGTTGCCTGTGTACAAACACAGGATGCTATTGAATGTATGAAATGTGTCTAACATTCACATATTTATGAATACTACATGTTCAGACTCACTAATTATACATGACAGTGCAGATAATTAGGGGTTCGTGTAGGCACGCACTTGGTAAAATGGTACAGACAGTTGTGAGTTTCAGCTGTGTGAAACTTGTGTCTCTACCCTTCAAATTACAGCTTTTGAGGGCTAAAGAAATTTTATTGACAGAGCAGGTAGGGCAAAGCCAGCAGTTCACTTGTTGCYCTGCAGACACGCAGCAGACAGACAGCAGTCTGCTTCCTGCTGACGCGGCATTTCCCACGAGTGACCTCCAGGCCTGTGCATTGGTGAGATCCTCTCTCAAAGCCCTGTCCCCCTTTCYAAGAGGCACACAAATCCCTCATTGTTCAGCTCATGCTTCCTCTCTTATATTTTCCCTTCCTTCTATACATTGTTGTTTCTTATGTTGCTGGTACAGTATCCAGCAGCTTCACCTGAATGTTTCTGTCACTTTTGCTGACCAATATGATCAAAACTTCCTTCCTCTGCTATCTTCAGGTACCTGTATTTGGACACACACATGTACCTCACATGATGACTTTTTTTTTTCTTTAGAAGAAGTTGTTTGCCTGCAATGTCCTTTTGTTTTTTGAGAATTTCTGGGCAATGTCTGATTAAGAGTGCCCCTTTATTTGGGTAGCTGAGTGTTGATTTAGGAGCTTTGTCTTTTGACACCCAAGTTTTAAAAATGTCGGCTGCAGGCAGCGATGCAAACGATACAATTTTTCTCCTTTATAATGAGAGAAACACTGAAATACGTTTCTAATAAGTGGGGATAATGTGATGTGGAATATGCAGCCTCTGGGTTATTTCTTTTTTTTTTAATTAAATCCAGGAAAGTTTGTTTTGCTTAAAACCTTTGTAAGCTGAGAGTTATGGGGTACTATTTGTGTGCAGAACTGCTGTTTTGTTGCCTGAACAGAAACTGAGACCTCATCCAATTCACTGGCAAGGTGGATAAGCTGGGACAGCTATTTTGGATGCTTTAATTACTGCATACCCGAGGTTCCTTGGCTTCCTGAGCTGCCATACCATCTTCCATAAGCACTAAATTATCTWTAAAAACAAAGAAAAGCTGCCACATGCTTGCAGCATTTGAGAGAGGCAATCTATTTTATCACTAGCCACAACTTGCTAATGGAACAATAGGAACCACAGTAGCCTTGTATGACTGGTCTGAAGATGTTTCAGCAGGGCCTCTGAATCATCTCCCATCTATTTGTTATAAYGTTTCACCAACCAGGTGCAGGCAAGTCTCAGATGTCTTTTGACCCAAATGCCAGCAGCTACAATTGTAAAAAACTTTTTTTTGTAAACTCAGCCGCAAGCTRTTAAGATAAGCCAGTCCCCAAATTTTGTCCCATTGTCATATCCTGCCATCAGACTCCTCCTTTTCTCCTTCTCAGATGCTGATTTTTAACATCACAGGTCAGTCTTTGACTGCTTTGCTCCATAGCAAGGAAAGCTAGGATAGCACACCTGCAAAAAAAGGGCTGTGCTCTGCCATAAAATACAACTCTTCTCAAATAGATGTCTCAGAATCAAAAAGCAACTGTTCTTCTGGCTTTGACCTGTGAGAAGAGTAATAACTCTCATTTTCAGGAGGCTTAAGCCCACAGGTGGCCTGGCTACAGTAACAAGACTCAGGTTCATTATATTCTGCTAATGGAATAAATAATCCTGCTTGCCTGTGGCTCCTGGAGTGGTGAACCAGAGCAGGTGTGGCTGCTGGAGGATCTGTGGTCTCCTTTGGATGCTTGTGTTTTGAAGGTGAGATTAAACCTTCTGAAGTCTAGTATTATGAGCAACTTAGACTAATGAGCTGCTTTTCAGTTTATTTTGGAGAGGAAACTTTGTTAGAGATTCACTATATCAGTATGTCTTTTAGAAAATGCTCTGTGTGCTGGAGAATGTGTTTGGGTGACTAACTTGGAAATGGTAGGTTTTTGCTATTTTTTTTCCTCCTTGCTTAAAAGGTGCTTTAGATTACTGGCAGTTTCTGTAAGTGGATATTCATACATCCACACATGTTCCTTCCTCTGTATTTCTAGAAGGTTGTACAGAATCCTCTAATGATGTTGTGCTAGAGTTGTAAACATCAAAAATGGTGACTATATTGTGGTCTGGCATCTCTGTGACTGTGCCTCTTAATAATAAATATTTCTCTGTGAACATGAAGATTTTTTTTTTTTGCTTTCCTTCCCTCTTCCTTCAAAGAATTACTATTTCCAGTAGTTGCCTGGGTTTTTGTTTTTTTTTTTAGTTTGATGATTATTTTGATTTTTTTTTTTTTTTTTAGTTTGATGATTATTTTGATTTATTTATTAGAAGAGTGTTGTAGAATGATTTGTTTCCCAAGTAAGCTTTATTTGGTAGGATGAAGAGAGACTTGTCTTTCCTCYGATAGGTTTTTGTGTTATCTTTAGATAGAAGGCTACCTCTCCTAAAATATATTTAATGAAACTCCGTAGTAAACATTTTAATATAGAAAAGCCTAAATGTGTCTGGGACTGCTTGGCTAATTGTTAGCTGGCTTGGTGTCTTTGCTTAGGATTCCATTCARAGAGGCAAAGTATTTGTCTTTGCAGATAAGCTGTGAGCAATTTCTAGCCAAAGTCTTTTTGTTGCTGCCTTTAGCTGTGTGACTGTATTGCTGTGGAAGGGGCCAGTGCCATGACTTTTGTGTTGGTAGCACAAATCCCTCCCTGATGGGAGAGGTGGAGAACAGTCCCTCTTCCATCGATAGCAAACAACAATYAGAGCAATAGTTAATCACTTGTTTATTTATAGACCAGAATGAGCTATTCTTCCATTTAGTTTGAATTCCTGTTTTTTTCCATCTCTGTGTTTTCCTTTAGTCTTTCTAGGGGGAAGGGCTGTGTGGTGCAGGGTTTTGTTTGATTGTAATTTTTTTTGTAAATTTTTTGGAAGAAAGAAAGGGGATTCTTCTAAAAGCTGAAAGCTTCAGTGAGTCTGTAACCTTCCCTGGTAAGCTGTTTTAATCTCTCCATGCCCTCCACCCCAAAAAATGGCACCTGAGTTCTGGGGCTCATTTCTGTAATGTGTATACCCAGCTCTGAATATCTGGGCTTTGTGTTCCAGTGTATTTGTGGGCAGCAGTCAAGGCACTTCTCAACTTTCTGTTCAGTATACTGCACTGACATTTAAAAGCTTGTTTTATTTTTTCTTCCCCATCCTTAGATCTCTTTCAGAGCTTTTTCTTTGAGCTCCACCCTCTACTTCCATGTCTTTCCTGATCCGTACTTTGTGTAGCAGTAGATTGGTTGTTTCGCCAATGCTCTAYGTGTTGTTTCCTCACTTGTACCTGGTGGCATCTTTTTGAAAGGAGGTTGTAGTGGGTTGGGGGTCAGTCTGTTCTCTCGAGGAACAAGAGATAGGACAAGAGGAACTGGCCTCAGGTTGTGCCAGAGGAGGTTTAGGTTGGGTATTAGGAACAATTTCTTCACCGAGAGGGTTGTCAAGCACTGGGACTAGCTGCAGGGGGAAGAAGAAGAGTTAGAATCCCTGGGGGTATTTAAAAGACACAGATGTGGTGCTTGGGGACGTGGTTGGTGGTAGAATTGGCAGGAGGTTGGTGGATGAGCTTGATGATCTTGGAGCTCTTTTCCAACAAAATAAATTCTATGGCTCTGTGTCTGTGACCTTTCCAAGCACAGCCTTCCATGCTGGACATGTGATCTGTATTTCTGCTTTCAAGATASATCAGCAGGCTGCCAGGTGACTTTAGTTCCCTGTTCTGGTGCTGAAGCTTGTCCTTTTTGTTCTGTATGCCCTACCCCTCTYCATGTCAGTGATTAACTTTGTCAGGAAAGAGCTGTAGAGCCACTATGTCTAAAGGTAACATTTCACACAGTTACTGAGGCAGCTGTCCAAAGGGACATTCATCTTCCCACCACCCACTTGCTGGTGCTAACTCAAACACTCATTTGTGCCCTTGGGGGACCTATTCAGGGAACTACCTGGGTACCCTTCTCTCTCCCTCTACATACAAAACTATCAGCACAATATTTTCATTTCTGCTGGGCTGTTTTGCTGATTTAGTGGCTGCATTAGCTTGAGCACGGAGCAGATGAGGACAGAGAAGGCAGCAAGAGGGAATATGTGGAGTCGAGTAGTTGGGAGAAAGGTGCAACTTTTTTCAGCAGCAGCTGGTTTTCAGATTGTCTCAGCTGCCTCCTGCAGTCCTACTGAAATAGATGACCTTCTGCCTGAATTGCAGCCTTAGAAATGCCATGGCGGATTGGTCACTGTTCAGGTGAGTGGCACCACTGCTGTTTGACAGGCCCAATAACTATCAAATAKCTGCTGGAGCAGATTTCCAGCAATCAAGTCCCATTGCCATGCCTGTGGCCATGACTCCATGGCAGCAGGATGCTACAGAGAGGCTATGGGCACATTCCTGAGCACAGAAAATCTGGGGTCACATTTAAGTGGCTGTAACTCATGATTCCTTTCAGTAATGAATAAGAAACTATCTCTGTAAATCCTCCTAGTAAGAGTCCTGTGGATCAATACCTTATGATTATGGGTCACRTTTTGCAGTCACGCGCTGAGCCAGCTTTTAGCTTGTCTAGGCTGGTGTCATGATAGTTCTCTGTGTAGTGTGTAAAATGTCTTTCAGGCAAGATGTTATGTGGTCTAGCATTTCTGGCACMTTGTACTAGCCCAAGCAGATGCTGTTGGGAGAGTTGTATTTGTCAACCATACCCATACACCTGCCAAGAAAACTAACCCTAACCTACTCCAACCCAAAATGGAAGTCCTCTTTAACAATACTGAAAGGCATTAATTACATTCTCCTCAATTAATTCTTCTCAAWTTTCTTGTTAATGGCATTCAAAAGTGATAATTCCATTACTTTATGTAAGGATGATGTCAGGCTTCTCTGTTTTCCTCTTGTCCCTTTGGAATTTGGCATTATGCTGGCAGTCTTTCAAATGCTCTGAGTTGTGCTAGTGTTAAAAATCAGTATTGTCAGTGCAGAGCACCTTAGCCATTTTGTTAGGTGTATGYTACATGATGCTACTTGATTTTGAAAATGTTCACCTTCAGCAGGATGACACCTTGGTTTTTCTTCAGTTACAAGTTGTACCTCTTCTATTGTATAAGTGCAAGAAATGATTTTTGGAAGTGTTGTCTAAATACTGTTGCCTATAGTTGAAAAAGAGAAATCCATCTTCTAAACCACTTCATGCAGGCATCCACCCAACTCCTTCCTCACAAAACTTTAATTTTCTTCTTTTAACTTCTGAGACTCTTTAAGGTTTATATCTTTTTTTTTTTTCCTATTTTATTTTGAGGACAGGGAAATTGCCACAGTAGGGAGCCTTTACTCCAACTTGCAGTGCCTAGGCTAGTGTGTTGTTGGATGGATTCTTGTCCTTTGCATGGATTGGAAATAAAAGGAGTTGAGAAGGRTTAGGTTTTCCAGTGGACAGCCCAAATAATAGAATAGAATGGAAAWTTTTCAGCCTTGCCTTTTAGGCTTTCCTTGACGGTTGTTCAGTAAGGGAGCTTCCCAAGGAGAGGAAAATGGTCCATTCTGGAGGGGGATGGTGTGAATGCTGCACAGCAGAGTATCATCYACTCCTCTGCTGCAGATGCATCTTTGAGGGATGGATTCATGTTAAAGGTGGATGTTCAGTGTGAAAAACCCACCAATGGTGTATCATAACTTTTGTGGAAAATGAACAGCATCCAAAACGTAAAGAATGGTGAAATGCTTATTTTGTTCTGTGGGGAAATGAACAGATTTAGCATGTGTGTATGTATGCACATGAAAGTAAATACATAGATATATAAATAAATAGAGAAGTATGGTTTCCTAAGGGATTCAGAGTATCTYAGCTTGAGTTTGCTAATCCTAGTGTAGTGTCAAAGTCAATAAAGCAGCCACTGTGCAGTGTGGTGTGCCWGTATGGGACTGCACCACCTCACATGGGCCTTTCCATTGTAATCACAGCTTTCACTTAYCACTTGGGGAAGATATTAAAAGYWMYGATTATCTTCRGAGCTCTGGTAGTGGCCAGGGAGGRTCTCATTTTTCCACRTTGCATGTGGTATATTAGATCTGTGCACCACTGCACTTTACTTGGTTTGAGCAGATATTGCGGACACTTTTCTGAGGGTATTTTTTCAAATTCCTCTAATTCAAAGTTTACTATCCATTGCTTTTTTTTTTTTTTTTTTGGGCCATCAGTGATTCTTCCTATCTAGCCTCTCTTACAGCAGGCACTAAACTCCAGTTTATCCCCAGAGATAAGTAAAAGTATTTGTCCTCAGGAAATAATGATGCGGATGGGTAATGAGCCTTAAAAAAATAAAATAAAAAATCATTGTTTCAGTTAGGACAAGAAATAGACAAATTCAACTGCAATAATTAATGCATTTCATAATACCACAGTCTCTTCCTCATATGTTGCTCAAGGTGATATTGAGATCCTGTATCCCCTCTCCAGCAGGTGACTTCTCTGAGACTTCATCTACCTGAGAGACCCTTTCCCTGAACGAGCCTCTTTCTTCCTGCCCAGATTTCTGTCATTTGTATCACATCTTGCTCTTACTCTCTCCTGCTCTCAATCCCAGTTCTGTTGTCAGCCCTTTTATTTTTATAAACTTTCTAATCYCTTTTAAAACCCCCGTGTATCATCATCTAATGTCTTTGTTCTGCCTTGGAAAAGATCACTGCTCTGCACCCAGGTGCTTGCAGAGAGAGTGAGGAAAACTGGCTTTTCTGGGCTTCAGCTCTCCTCTTGCCTCTCTTTGAAGGTGAATCTCTCATGCTAATGACTCGCTATCGTTACTTCCCTGTGGAATTTTAGTTCATTGTGGTAGTTAAAAAGTAATCGAATGACAGTGCACAGACTTGCCTCCACTTTAGGGGACCTGGTGCTGATGATTTATTTATCGTTTTTGCTTCAGCAGGAGCTGCGAACCCCTGTCAAAGATCAGGGCTCTGCTGTGCACATGAAGGGTGTGCGATGTAATGGAAAGATGGTCTCTGTCTCAGTGAATTTGCAGTTGAGGCGTTGAAGCGTTTTGCTTTCATGTGCCAGGAGTGTTTGAGGCTGTTTAAGTGGAGGAGAGGGGGTGAGCTGGGACAGGGGTGCAATAGCAGGTCCTTAGAGAGATGCTGGGAAGGGGGTCTTTAATGGATTCCTACGGTACATTACTCGTGCAGCGGTGTGTCAGATGTTAAAAACCCCGGAATCAAAGGGACAGGCCACAGTAATAGACTTCTCCATTGTTAGCAGGGAGCAATGATTACAAATTGCATCYAGGAGCCAGCCAGATAAACAGGTTGGGAGACAACATGACCAATACAAGAGCAAAGACACTTCATTAGAATTAGTTCTTCCTGTCATGTGCACAACTGCTTTACGGAGAGGAGGACTGCGGCTGTCTGGATTATGGAAGATCCAGACAAGTGGGCTGCAGAGTAAGCTGTCATGTGCTATGACACCGAGTAATGCAAATCAACTCTGCTCCAGGAAAGCCATTTCCATGTCAGCCTCTACATGAAAATTATCTGACTTGAACAAGGGTTTCTTTATGAAGTAAAGAGAATTATTCCTAAGGATTGGAATTTGTCTCTGTCATGGAGGAATGGCCAGAATGGACTTGAAAGTGCAGTCAAAAGATGAGATAATGTGAAACAAGCACTTTTTTTTTTTAATAGCCAACAGCCCAGAGAAAGGAGCATGTCAGCTTAAAAAGTATATTTCTGTCTGAACCGTTCAACCTGCTGTTTTACAAGTAATGCATGGCGTTACCACATTTTTCAGTGATTAAAGAAGGAAAATACCTCTCAGTCCATTCTGCTCTGSGTTTGACACTTCGTGCATACCCAGCGTTGCTATTCCTCTGTGTAGTCGGTTGYTCAGGCTCCTTAGGCTTGAATGGGTGATTCAGAGCTGCAGGAAACCCCAATTGCCTTTGTTTTGCTTTTAATCTGGATGGCACTTGGGAGTAACACTTGAGCCTGCTTTTTTTAGGCAGTTTTTCAAGTTCAGAGGATCTCCTTGAAGTTTGCTTCCTGCAATCCTTTCATCCATTCTGTTTGAAATTCTGCTTTTCCTTTGGCTTTGTTTGGCATCTATTCAACTATCCTCTGTTTTGTAGGGACTATTTTCCTCCTTTGTTAGTGGCCCACTATAGCTTACTCGGGCTGGTGATGGTGGWTGATGGCTCAAGCACACTGAAAGGTGATTGAAATAATTTCACCTCTCCTCCTGTCTCATGCTTGTAGTTGCTAAAGGATATTCTGCTAGTCCTGGGGTGGGAATATGTTATGCATATTCCTTGCTCTATCTACTGTGTTTCTTTTAAAGATGAACTCACATTACGAAGAGGACTGAATTACTCATCTTTTCTGTGAGCTCAACTCTTGTCAGTCCACAGGTACTCAAGGAGTCATGAATAAGATGCAAAGGAAAAAAGGAGGCTGAGTTTATTTTCTGTATTGCCACAAGGCTTTGAACCYCACTTCTGTACTTCCCCTCACTGTTCATGTGTGCACGAGCCCTGAGGTTGGAAGGATTTTCTCTTCTTCCCTTCAGAAATTAATGATGTTTCTCCCTGGTGACTCCAGTTCTGTGCTTTGCTTTTCATGAAAGGAGCTCCAGACATCCTTTACTTTAATTCTGGTGGTATTAAATCATGCAGCAAAGCAGAGCGCTGGACTTGCACTGTTTAGATGCATGTATGGTAGCYTCTCTTGTTCAATTCTGAGGCTTTGCAGCCAGCGCAGTACTATTTCGTGATGTAGCAGATTGTCATTTGTTCCCTGAAGCAGTSTCACTTCCAGTGGGTCTTTCTGTGCTGGGTCAGCCAACTGCCAGGGCACGGGATAACTCCTCTAGAGGAGTTTGTGCTTCCTCTGTACCTTAAAGATGTGAGAATGAAACCTGTATGTGTGAAGTATAATTTGATCGTTTGTGGTAGTTGGTTTTTTGGTTTTTTGGTTTTGTTTTTTTTTTTGTTGTTGTTTTTTTATAGTTTGGGTTTTTTCTTGTAATGTTGTTTTTATGTAGAAAGATGAGAAAAATGGGGGAATGAAAAACTGAGCAAGAAAAGAAAGATAAAGAGGCATCTTATCTCCTCACGGCATCAGAGCACTCCTGGTTTTCAAGTCATGGGGAGCAGGCAGTGTCTGCAKTATTCATTTTGAGTTTATCATACGCTGTCTGGTATGTACAGACGTTATAGCATCTTTCCTGTAATTAAAGGTCAGACAATGTTGTCATTGTCACCCCAATACTATAATGGATTAGACMCTGCATGAAATAACTAGCTGTGAGMTGAGATTTTSTGTGCTCTTAGATGAGARCCAGCACTTCCTTTRTTTTCAGTCTGGCTTACTTAATTATAGGTGGGTCTGAGAGTACCACAAATTAAGGTGGTGTGATGCTCCCATTATACAACTCTATTTTAAATTTCTTATTGCTTTATGAAACTCCAAGCAGCTAGGATTGAAGTTTTCCAGGGCTGCTGTCTGTCTTCAGTGGAATTATCAAAAAAAATCCCTTAAAATGAGCTCCATAATTTCTGAGATAAATGCTAAAGAAAAATGTTTGGTTTTATTTTGGAAATCTCCTGGGGTTGTTTTTTATTTCATTATTATTCTTTAGAAATTATATTCTAATTTTTATATTAGCTTTAAAGCAGCATTTCAGTATTTGGTGAGAGGAGGTGGGCTTTTGTCAGTSGATGTACTTTTTGCCTTTCTCATGCAAATTTGGGCAAATTGTGAAGTCTTTGAAGAATTASACTTAGCACACATTCACTGGAATCTCTTCTGTTTATATGTAATTTTAAGCTAATGTTTCTGATTCTGTCTTTGCCAAGCCCATTGCCACCCTCTGTAAAGCTTGACCAGGCAGCAGACCCCTGAGAGCAGCTGGTTGCTCTGATTGCAGGGACCAAGAGAAGCATTTCTCAAATGGGATTGCACTGGGGAGCATCAGTGAGACTTGGGCATGAGAAGAACTGCAAATGGGGAGCCTGTGCAAATGTTTTGTTTTCATGTCTTTAGGGTACAGAGGAAACATCTCTGGTAGGAATGGGGTTAGACAAGGAGAAACKGGGATTAATTGCTGCATGGAGGAGGGTGAATGGCTGATAGGAACAGTGTGGGATCGTGTTGGGAAGGGATCAGCTGGGGGGTTCATAATGGGAGGTGATGCAGGGTCTGAGTGAGGGGGGCAGTGCACTCAGCTCAAGTGAGAAGCCAAGGCTGTTGCTGGTAGGAGCTGCATGGATAAGGAAGAAGAGACTGCCAGAGGAGCAGGTGAGGGCTCGCTGGTAAGATGTCAGCACCCAGAAAAGAAGCATTTTGGTTTAGCAACTTTTCAATTTTGCAGTTTTTTACTCTCTGAGGAAGTATTGAGAGACTCTCTGGCAGACTGTGCCTCACAAYTCCCTTGTGTGAAAGACAACCTGCTTCTTCTGTTAGCTCTTCCATTAGCTCGCTTGCGARGGTCTGTGCCATAGTCCTAGGGTCTTTTGATGACCCCTGTGGATGCAAAAGGACATGATGTGATGTATTTTTAATGAGGTTTTCATAAAAAATGAGTACTTGCAAAGAAAATTGCATTAAAGGCACATTATTGAGATTGTGAAGTCAAGGCCACACAAGTTATGAAATGCCAGAACAAAGTTGAGTTGTGGACCATTAATTCAGTCTCTCTGGACACTGTGAAATGATCCCTGGTGCTCTGATCGTGGACGTCTCGGGTTGATAGGACCTCTGCCACATTAGGTGCACTAGATGGATGGTGGCTCCTTGATATTAACTTTAAATAAATAGAATTAGCTCATGTGCTGTGAAATCATGAAGTCTGAGCATTTATCCAGAGCTGCCTTTAGGGAGGTCAGTTGTCCCTGCAGTCTGTCATGGCTGCTCTTTTGAGATCGTGGGGAAGMTACTTGGAGTTTGCTCCAGTAGCTTTGTCCTTGCTTTGGTACCTGCCATGTGCTTACTGACAGGCTGGTCTCAACAAAGGAGGTAGGACTGTATTCCCCACCTCACCTTCAGCTGAGGGAAATGTCTCTGGCCCTAWAGCACTGGGAGGTATTGAGCCCTCTTGAAGCAATTTTGCTTTTCCCAGGGCTTTCCTGGCAGGGTGTGAGTTCATGCAGACCTCGTGCCAGCTGGTTCTTAACAGCACTGGGTGGCTCTGCATGTGCTGTTGCTGTTGAGGAATGTGGTACAAGACTGGAACTCTAATACCAGTTTCCTGTCAGCAGCTGACACTGGGCACACACTTGCACCATCTGCCTCCACGAGGCAGGTGTTTTCCAGCTGCAAAGCAAAAATGATCCTAAGACATTATTTCATTGAAATATTTGCTAATATATCAGGAATAGCATGCAGGAAAGACCCGATATTAAATTTATACCTCATCTATCTGCTGGCCATCATCTTTTAATCCATATTGTTCTGGTCTATTGAACAATTTCCTTAGTGTCTCTTAAGAGAATCAGCAGTTGTGTGATAGACCACAACAGCATGGAATAAAATATGAAGGGCAGGTGAGCTAGGTGTGCTCTAGAAGGAATGCAGCATGGCTTTGTGTGCTAAATAAGATTTTGGGATTTCAGCCACCATAGCACTGCAACCCCTTTTTGGCTCTATGGAATAATTGACCAGTGGCCTAGTGAGTACCTGCTTTATGTCCATGAAAGGCTGGAATGATCAGGATCCCAAGCAGACTTTGCTCCCTCAATTTAAATATTAAATGGCTYCCTGCATCCATACAGTTCTTCTGGGTATGTAGGAATGGCTGAGATGCATACAGAAACTGATGCCATGCAAAGGGAGTTGCATCACTAGGATGGGAACTTGCATAACAATTAAAAAAGCTGTTAAAGTTTGAGTCTTATGTCCTTTTAATTAAGACGACCATTTGCAAAATTAAGATATATAATTACTTGAGAGAAAAATAATCATGAAATTTAACTATGGTTTCTGAACACCATGTTTCTAGCAATGCACCTGTTTTTGCAAACTTCAGTATTCGTGACTGGAGCAAGAACGTTTATGGCCTTTAGGTGGTTCTTCTGCCATGTTCTTCTGCCTCACAATATCTGTCTGAATMAACAGGCACTTGAAGAAATTAATCCTTAATACAGGTATGGTGGCAGTGGTCCTAGGGAGAGAAAGGAAGGCTTGGGGCATCAGAGCTGAGCTTAGCTATCAGCTCTGACCCAGGYTTCCTGCAGATATGGTGGATGGTCTCACRGATGSACCAGACCTCTGATCTGCTGTGGASRGTCCTCCTKGTGAGGAAACTCCTCTTTGTGGTCACATGGGATGGAGCTCCCACCTCCTTTCCCAAGGTTATATATTGCWGTAAGCAGCCAACAGCTCTGCTGCTGTTGACCTCCATCGTTTTGTTTAAAGGTGTTGAGCCAACAAAGAAGGGCTGAAGCTGTGGATTTATGACTCTTGTTCATTTGCTCTTTATTTGGAAAAGTCACTGCCCAGTGTGAAGAGGTTGCASTCTGAGAGAGGTGATGAAATATTGTCATTGACCTGCTGTACCGACCATCTGTCTCTCCCAGGGCTACTCTGGAATGTGGTGAAGTGTGCTACTTTTTCTGTGGGGGCCTTTTCATTTAATTGGCCTTGATTCACTGCTAATTTTTTAGAACGTAAATCAGAGCAACCCCCAAAACTTTGGGCACACTGTGACAACCTGAAGCCTTAGTACAACCAGTCTCTTGAGACTATCCGTTCTCTTAAGAGATGCTAAAGAAATTGTTCAACAGAACAGAAGAATATGGATTAAAACATGATTGTTAGCAAATAGATGAGATATAAATTTAATATTGGGCATATAACTTTGCCTTTTCTGCGCACTGTTCCTGATGTATTAGCAAATATTTCAATGAAATAATGTCCTATGATAATTTAGACTTTGCAGCTGGAAAACATCTGCCCCRCAGAGGCAGATGGTGCAAGTGTGTTCAATGTCTTTCTTTTTCTGGTGCAATTATGTCAAAATTAAGGCACTGTGAGTGCATGCAAGTGATTAAAGAGAGCAAGTGTTACATGGAAGTTCTCATTATCCCTGAAACTGTTATTACAGCCCTACAAATTCATGGTTAAAAAGTATAGATTTGTTGAGCTCGAAAATTAAATTGCAGTACTCAAATATCCTTATCCCAAACTGACTAAAGTGTCTCTTGAAGATTAATTTCAGCTCATTCTTAGAGGTATGCTTGTGGATATTCAGTATCTCTTTTGGAGGTATATTAATAGCTTCATACTCTGAGCTTGATATTCTACACATCCAAGTGTATTTTTGTTCAGCAAATCCCTCCTTTACCAGAGGTACTGTTAGGTAACAGGAAAGGGGAATTTGATAACCTCTGCTGACCAAGGAAGAGTGATCTGTTTTCCCCATTTTTTTTTTCTTCTGCTTTCTGAGGGAGTGCTTCAGGACCTACCAGTTTTTTGGGGATGGACACCTGATTTAATTTTATTGGTTGGTTGTGTTTTTCTTTTGGCGGGTACACATTCTGGAGGTAATAACCAGTGGAGGCTGTACCCTTCTGGGAGGGTATCCACCTTGGCTGCAGTACTCACCCACATGCAAGACCTGATTTCTGTGTGTTCCTTTGTCAGAATCGGACAAGATAATGATTTTCTACCTTAAATATCCCGAGCAGCAGACAAGGGGAAAGACTTGTGTGATGGCAGCTCTCCAGTGACCCTAYTGAAGTATTTGTAATGCAAAATTTCCCAGAAAGAGCTGAGAGCAGAAAGTCTGTAGCCAGCAACACTATCAGTGTTTTGGTGAGACTGTGCTCCCAGGGCTGCTTGYGTATTTTTTCATATGAGCCCTCATTGTAATGTTGGGGAGGCAACCTTTATTTTGTGTATTATCTTTACTTTGTGAGCAAAATGCATCCCAATGTTAACTGGAATCTACTATGGGTTTATGTAAATAGAGGTAAAAATGCCTGGTGATTGTCTCTTGTTTGGCAGGACTGATTTCCATTATCTCAGCAAAATACTTTGTTTTCCCAGTCAGTCTTGCAAAATAACGCACCTCCCAACTCCCAACAATGAGATTAAATAACATCACTTTTTTTTTTTTTATCTCTGTGTCCCAGTTTATAGCTTTTCAGATATTATTAGGTTGTGTATTRCTTAGATGTAGAAGGAATGACGCATTTTCTCTATTGGGAGAGATTTGGGGTAATTTCAACAGTATGTTGAACTCCGCTACGCAGAATTGGAAACTCTGTAATCTTGTCTGCTACACAAATTGATGACCCTTAATGGCAGACTGTGTAATACTTTTCCTTTCAGTACTGATCAGTACTGACCTGCCTGGGCAGATGGCTAATTCTGTTGATTACATATCCATCACAATTTGTATTAATTATCTATTTCTCCTTATTTTTTTTTTTTGTATGGTGTTTTGTGGAGAGAAATTAGTATATTGCGGAGAGTTTATATCTGCCATACTGGCCTACAGGAATGTGTTTGGCATGTTAACTTTCTTTTAACAGTTGTGTTTAATATATACAGAGAGCATTTAGCTCTCAGAGGCCATCTGAAYGTCTTCAAAGGGTTATTGAATTGTTTATCGATCTACTTCATTACTGCTGTTCCTCTGGTTCTTTTTGATGTCTTGTCAGTCCATTCAAAACATAATGCCAAGCTTTTAAATTAATAGTTGTGCAGGAAGCTGTACTTTTGTAAATATTAGGGTATGTTTCTCTTTTGAGTGAGAATGTGCTAGATTGTCCAGTAAAGATTGCTGCCATCAGAGTTTTATCCTCTTCATGTCCCTCACTTCTCA